>NC_056741.1:1420719669-1420962169 GCF_019279795.1 Protopterus annectens
TAAATGATGGCGAATGTTAAAACCAGGTCACTAGGTTTAAAATAAATATGGCTTATAGATATATAGGCAGCTAGATATGTGAACATTTAGTCAATGGTAGAAATTCAACAAGATGTACAAATATTTTATGGATCGATGATCCCATCTATGAGATGATGTTTGGAATACCTAAAGTCTAAAAGAAAAATATAACATCCCACTCTGCTCTATAGTTTCCATAAAAAAAAGATCTAGATTAGAAATGATGTCTACTTCCATTGATTGCTCCTTAAAAGAATTGCTTTTAAGTGTCATCTGCTGTGTAATGCCTTTATAACTGAATTATACAACAACAGAAAAATGTACCTACCATAACAGAACACTTAAGCAAACTAACAAAGAGCTAAAGGGAAACATTAAGAAGCTCAAAGATGAGTATGAACTTAAAATAGACATTAAAACTAAAAATAATCCTTCTTGAACTACATCAAGAAGTTAACAACTAACATCCAACAGTGTTTGAAGCTAGTTCAGAATACTACACTCTCTGGCTCAAATGAAGTAGCTAATATCCTAGCTTACAAATGTAATGCAAATTTTACCCACCACAGTTATAGCTAACCAGGGGTTCCACAGTCCCAGCTACCCCCTTTAATTACTATGGAACAAGTTCTCTCAGCCCTTTCTAAAACTAAGAATACTTCATCTTTGACCATACTAACATACCAGCATGTCTGATTACAAATGTCAAATATGGCTTTTATGAACTCCTACTTAAAATCTTTAATCTAAGCATCTCCACTGGTTAAATTGCTGAAGCTTGAAAAATAGCCATTGTAATGCCATTACACAAGGGTGTTCCAAACACAGACAATTGGTTGATTATGTGTTAAGTATTTTCATTCATTCCTGTATAAAAGGACTGCTGCAGATATGGCATAGCATTCCTTGAAGGCATTGAGGCGAGGTACCAGAAGCAGAAATAAAAGGATTCTGCAGTCTTCTGCTGGGTTCCTATTTTTTCAGTGTTTGTTCTGGTCCAAACACAGGCCCTGATAACTACAGGCCCATTAGTCTCACTGGCCTCATATATAAAGCTATGGGGCACATTATCTCAGACTTCATTAAACTGGACATTTAAAAGCACCTGACACTGGGTCCTGATCAATTTGGCTTTATCAAAGAAAAGCCCTGCCTCTTTAACTTTATTAGTTTCTTTGAAAATTTAACTAAAGCAGTGGGTAGTAGTTATTTAGTGGATGAAGCGTATCTAGACCTGGCCAAGGCCTTTGACACTATTTCCATGCAGGCATTACTGACAGACTTGTAAATCTGAATATAAAACCTAATTTGTGCAACGGATAGCTAACCGGTTGTGTGACAGAACCCATGTGGTTAGAGTTGCAGGTGCTACTTCTGAATGCAAGAAAAATTTCCAGGGGTGTACCACTAGTCGCAGTTTTGAGTCCTCTCCTATTTGACATATATTTTTCAGATGTTCAGGCCAGCACTTCTAGCTTGTGGTTAACTGAGTTTGCAGATGACTGTAAATTGGGTGTTATTATTCAGTCTTCAACTGACTATAAATTGCTCCAACATGGCTTAAACCATGTCATAATGGTGCAAGGAAAATGGTCTAAAATTATATGCAAAAAAAAAAAAAGAAGTAGTATAGTTCATTTTTGTAAATAAACACTTTCACTTACATACAGGAGATGCATTCCTCCAATCAGACACTGTTGTAAGGTATCAGGGTACTTCATGAGGCTAGAGGGAAATTGTGAATATTTTTTTTGTTCTACCTACCGAAATGACAGCACTTGAAATGCTGAGTGCCAACAAGTCCCCCCCCAAAATAAAGACCACAAACACAGGAGAAGAGTGCTCCCCTGCAACCCCATGTGAGGGGCAAGCCCATCACCTTATATTCCACCTGAGATTGCCATTCAGTCTCCAAATAATGGGACTCGTTCAAGCGGGTCCTGACATTTTAAATGGTTACTATTTTTTTGGCTAGGACTGAAGTAGCCTGCAGACTGATTGTGTAGTACATACCTATGAACCTATGAATCTAGATTTATTAATAAGAGAGGGGAAAAATAAAAAAATATATATTTTGGAGAGCAAAAGAAAAGAAAAGAAGAAATGTCAAATAAGAACAAAAACAGTGGCTACAAATATAACAAGTATAGTAAGTTTATTCATAAGGATCCCACTATTTACTGTGGTAACACAAAATAGTGTACCATCATATTTCACTTATAAATATACATATGTGGTATATATTGCCACTCACCTGCCTTGTGATTCCTTCTATGTGGGAAAGACCAGTAGAAGGTTCAGGGACAGAATATTTGAGCATAACTACGCCGTAAGCAGGAATGACAGTTTTAATGCATTGTGTAAACATTCAAAAGAATCTAATAGTTTCAGAAGTTTACATTTTTTGTAATTCATTTTGTTTCTGTTAATGTGTGGGGGCAGTAGGAGGGATGATAATTTGGAATATTTAAAATTAGTGTGGCTAAACGCTTGCAATTGCAAGGGGTCACACTAACTGTTAAGCTTGTGTGTTCCTTAAAAAAAGTAATGAAAATGTTTGATCATGTGATTCTTCATATGATTTAAATGTATTTAAGTTTGATAACTGTTCTCTGATGAAGTCGTATGTTATTTTACTGATTCTTATAAGAAGAAAGCTTTTATTATGTTATATTAATCTATCCATCTATCTGTCTACCTATCTATCCTTTGTTGACTGGCTTAGTCCCACTAGGCTAGTGACGCCTTTTCAAAGGAGACCTTTGATTATTTTAGTTTCTTTAATATTTCAACAGTTCATTTATATTGAATATGTTACCAGGATCTCGCTGTAACAAGTAAAAGACAAAAAAAAGTGTAGAAAGAATATGCTCCTCCAGTTTCCTAAGGACTTTTATTTCAGTGAAACACATGGCTATGAAAACATTAAGCACATTACAAATTTTACTGACATCTAATTCATAGACAATATACTTCACCTGTGTTCCACATGACTGAGATTTAAGCCATTTGGAGTTTTTTTATAAAAGATTCTTAATATCTGCACCAACCAGCTAAATCTTATTCTAACAAAGCCGCTGCCCCAAATCCCAATTCTACACTATAACTTAGAACAACCCTTTCCATGAAAATATCACTACAGTAGACACTGAGACACACATCACATACAGCAAGGCACATGCCCAGCACTAACTCTATCTCCTTTAATAGCCCATACTCTAACCCTAACTTACAGACACACAGACACACTCCCCTACCTCAGTGCAAAAACTTTCACTGCATTAATTACCTTGTAGCATTCAACAATGAGTACTTTTGGTGAATTTCCAAGCCCTTGAAGAACTGACAATTCAATAGAGTTACGTGTATTTGATGTGTGTGTGTGTGTGTGTGTGTGTGTGTGTGTGTGTGTGTGTGTGTGTGTGTGTGTGTGTGTGTGTGTGTGTGTGTGTGTGTGTGTGTTTATTTATCCATGGCAGGGCTAGCCAGCCAGTGATGCAAACATTTAGACTAGATGATTGTCACTGCTGAAGTGACACACTGAGCCCATATGCAAAAATATATGAAAAAATCAAACTTTAAAGTTCAATACACAAAATATCAAAAAGAAAAAAATCCAACACAAGCCTCCCATACCCAATGCAAATGTATACTAACTAGAAGATCCTACTATAGTGGGGAAAGGGTAAATTAACCAATCCCCAGTGTTCTGCGAACTCACAAAAAAAAAAAAAAAAAAATTCAAACAACTGATTTCAAAAAGCTGTATCAGCTTTTTCACTTTTCAATAAGAAAAAAAACTGTTGATGAAATGTCGGTAGCTCATGTATATGTGTATATATATATATATATATATAGATATATATATATATATATATATATATATATATATATATCTATATATATATATATATATATATATATACATGTATATATATATATATTGGGTCTATATTACAAGATCGAATGCTTAGGTGATCAAACATCTAAACATCGAACTTGTAATATCGAAAGCAAAAAACAGCAAACGGTCGATTTAATGCAGGGAAAGATTTCCCTTGGCCGTTCATCAGATTTTGCAGTTTTGTCTACTGTAGCATGCTCTCAGAGTTGTATATTTAGTTAGTGGGGGTGTGGGGGTCACAGCCCCCCATGTTGGGGGGTGTGGGGGGCATAGCCCCCCACTTAGATTGGGTGTAAAGTTATTATTTTTTTCCTGTGGCCAACCAATGCGTTTTCCTGTGCCATTTGATGTTTTTGGGTTCGATATTACAAGTTTGATGTTTAGGTGTTCGATCACCTAAGCATTCGATCTTGTAATATAGACGCTATATATATATATATATATATATATATATATATATATATGTGTGTGTTAGAAAAATATGTACTTAAACATATATGTAGTGCTAGTTTAGAAACAGTATAATATGTAATGCATTTGATTCTATTTAACAATATGGTAGTAGAAATGATCTTGCATGTAATTGCCTGAAGCTTAGCTGCAGTGTGATTGAACTCTGACCCTGGCAGTAGCCAGCTCAGCAGGCTTATGTCTTTCAGCAATTATTATCTGCTGGGTTAGAGAGAAATAAATATGTATGCATGTATATCTTTCTTCCTTCCACCGAGAAGGATGGCCTTGTGAGCTCTATCAAGATAGAGTACAGCTGCTTACCAGAGAGACAAAGGCATTAAGAAATGAACTGACTATTGTATTCAAACAGACCTGAAACCTTGGAGAGAGCAACATTTATAGAAAGATATTGTAATTGACCAGGTGCCTTGCAAGGCTCTATTATTCTCATGGGAAAGTTTTTAAAAAGTATAACCTCAGCACTTTCTTATGAATAGAATATTGTAGACTGTAATGATGTAAGTGCCCTGTGACTGACCACGTCAGTAAGGTGGGCGCAGCTTGAATGTATAGTATATTTAAAGAAGTTTATTTCCTGAATGTAATTAGTCAAAACTCTATACTTGTTTTGTATATTTTTTTGCCTCCTAATGTACATTAGTAAAGAAACATTATTTGAACTTGAGCTTCCTGTGTTATTGACTGTCATTTTGAAAAGCCTAATGATTTTTACAGTCCGATTTTAACAATTTATTTGACATTTTGGTCCTTCGGACCGGAATTCCCTTGGTAAGCTACAGGTCAGAGTGCATGGGTGGTAATAAATCTGCGCAGGAGAAGCTGCCAAAATGGTTCTTCTTAAAGTGAAAAGACCTCCGACTGAATTGTTGTGTGTAAAGAGGCTGTCCACTTTCTGATCTGTGGCTGAAGAGTGGAAAACTGGACCCCAAGAAGAAAAATATGCAGTCATAAACGGGAGGCTCAGGTAAGAAGAATTTCCCTCTTTGTCTTTGTTTTAGATCAGGGACCAGGTTACAGTGTACTGTTGTTAAGATTTGTGATAGCAGGTCGAGAATGTATTGAAGTACTGTATATTTGGTCATAGATCAGGGAAAAACAGAGCAAAGTAAACAGTCATTCTAGACACTACTGTGGATACAGGGAAGAAGATACCACGTGGTACAAGAGAAGGGTTACGTAACAGTCTTTTTTAAGACATGGGAAATCAGTGCACTGAGAGATCACGAGATCCGCCTAACGGATAATGTGAAGTATATGCAATTGCAGCGAGCAGATAATGTGAGATATTTTGCAAAATGTGTTAACAAATATGAATTTGATAGTAAACTAGATAAACTTTCACTAATTAAACTCCTTAAACAGCTTAAATCTGATGCAGGAGGTCAGGCAAAAAAGCAGCACCAACTAGGCATACCTCAAGCACACAGGTGGATTGAGGAAGCAAATTGTAGAAAAACAGAAGCTTAGAAATTCAAAAACATTTTTTTAGACAACATAGTGAAAGGTCTGACAGACAGAATCTCTGAGAAATGAAAACTTAGAGCAGACTGGACTTGCATTAATTAATGCATACAACAGGAAAATGAGACAATAGATGGATATTATGCTAGATTATTAGAATGCTTTAAACAACAATTAAAAAAATACATTTTTAAAAGGTTGCATTGCCTCTATCAGTAGCTTTATTACAAAGCATATGATAGATCACCGAACAAGCAGGCTGCAAGCCTTACTTGAGTATGCTAGACATGCTGAAAGACACTTTAATAGTGAAAAAAAAAAGGGCACAAGTCTTCACTGCTGAAGACGGAGCTAAAGTATTTGTATTACAGTCAGGTAAAAAGGGCATCTAGCTAGGGACTGTAAACAAAATAAGAAAGTAATGACAGAAGACAAAGGAGATGAGGACTGACTATATGATAGTGATAACAACCAAAAATCATCAGGAAAGGTTAATAAACAAAAAGAAAATGTGAATGTAGTAAAGGGAATAAAGGAAGTACAAACAGATGGAGAATAAAAATGGAAATGAAATTTTAGATTTAGCATTGTTGAGCCTGGAGCTCTACCTAGCAGATACAAAACCAGAAGTGACACTTCTGGTGGAGGGAAGGGAAGTCAAATTCCTGTGTGACTCAGGAGCGTCACGGACTTTGATACACCACTCCAAGTTACCAGAACATTCTGAATCACCTGATTATATATTAGTAAAAGCAGCAAATGGGCAACTATACAGGGAACCACTCTCCCATAATATAGCAATAACTGACCCTGTTTCAGGTATGACTCAGAAAAATAAAATTGTAGTTTCTGCAAAATGTCCAGTAAACTTACTGGGAAGAGACCTTGTGCAGATATTTGGCATAGCAGTAGTTCCCACCATGCAGGGTATGGAGGCACAAAGACAAATGGATGCTTTTGTGGTGTGATCAGAGGGTGAAGCCTATTATTGGTACAGCCAGGACCTAGTTACTGGTCCAGGGGCAGTAACCAAAGGACTGATGAACGTAGCCATCAGTAAGGTACCCTCCCTTGACACTGATCAGCAGCATTTGTTACATTGTACTCTATACTACTGTAGCACACCAGGACCTGATAAGAAATATGAGCAAGAATTGTTCAAAAATCCTGCTGACAGATTAATATTACGAACTTTATATTGGGATACTGAGGAAAACAGTGTAGTAAGCTGTTCATTACCTCAGGAATTCATGAAATTGTATAAGTCCAATAGACTGCCACATGTCAGCTTGACAAAAAACAAAAGTGTTAAATGGGCAGACTTAGAAAAAAGGTAACAAAATGGGAAAACAGACTGATTTAGAACTGTCAGGACAAGGGATACAAAAACAAAAACTGAATTGGTTGACACAGACACATGCAGCTGTACACTTGCAATCTAGTGAGGACAGCTGATTAGCATTTTTATTAAAAGAAAAAGAAGAGGCCTTGTGTAAAATTCCAACAACTCTGTGGTCAACAGGAAAGTTAGATGTAGGGCTTATTCAAACAGCAGGACCAGTTACAATTACCCCAAAGTCAGCTTTTAGACCACAGAAAAGACAATACCTTTTGAGAAAGGATGCAGAAGTAGGAATTAATAGCAGCATTACTCAAAAAAAGGAGTACTGGTAGAATCTCCTGATTCACCATGTGATACACCCCTATTTCCTGTTAAAAAGCAAACGGGGAATGGTGGATGGTACAAGATTTAGAAGCTGTAAATAATGCAGTAATACCTAGAGCACCTACGGTGCCAGACCCACATACCTTGTTGAATGATTTGAGACCACAACAGAAGTATTTCTCTGTGGTAAATATTAGCAATGCTTTCTTTTCAATACCTATACATCCTGATAGTCAATATCGGTTTGCATTTACATTTCAGGGTAAAAGGTATACATATACTCGACTACCACAGGGATATTGTGAGAGCCCAATAATATTTGCACAAAAAATGGCTAGCAACCTGGCAGGGTTTACCCCACCGGGAGGTAGTCAAATTCTACTTTATGTAGATGACATCTTGCTAGCAGCACCCAGCAGCAGTGCAGGGTGGATACAGTAGCATTATTAAAATTTTTAGCAATACAAGGACACAAAGTAAACAAAAGTAAGTTACAACTTTGGAAAAAAACAGGTTAGATATGTGATATCCAATAGAGGTAGAATACTAGATAAAGGAGAAAAGAGAAGAGGAAAAAAAAACAGAAATTTTGCAAGCACCCAAACCAACAACTAAGAAAGAAATAATGTCTTTCTTAGGTACACTAATTTTTGTTGGAGCTGGGTACCAAATTATTTTACAATTGACAACAAAAGCAGAAATGGCTTTCTGTAGGTTGAAGCAGTTAATAGCTTCTTCATTAGTTTTAGGACTTCCAAATTATCACAAACGGTTCTTTCAGACCATAGATTGTAAGCAAGGGTACATGACATCAGTATTAAAGCAACAACATGGGGATAAGCAATGCCCCATAGCTTACTATTCATCGCAGTTAGACCCAGTGGTGCAATCTTTGCCTCACTGTGTACAAGCAGTAGTTGCAGCAGCAATGGCAATGCAGGCTTCAGCCTCAGTGGTGTTATTCCACCCTCTCACATTGAGAATGCCTCATGCAGTTGCAATAATTCTGCTACAAGAAAAAGTTGCATACCTTTCTCCTGCTAGACATCTTTCATGTATGACCATACTGCTGAGTCAACCTCATATGAACAGTTAGCTTTACCTAGACAAGATCTTACAGATATGCCCTTGGATGATGCTGAGGTGACATATTACGTGAATGGCTCATGCAGAAGGGGTCCTACAGGGAAGAATCTGGTGAGGTATGCAGTAGTTACAGACACTGAAATTTTAGAAGCACAAACTTTGCCACACAACTTGTATGCTCAAGCAGCAGAACTGGTAGCTTTGACAGGAGCATGTACTTTAGCAGAAGGCAAGAAAGTGAACATATATACTGATAGTCAGTATGCTTTTTCTACAGTACATGTGTTTGCACAACAATGAAAAAAATAGAGGAATGATTACATCCAGTGAAAAACCTATTAATCATGCACAATTTATTTTGGAGCTATTAGAATCTATTCAGTTACCTACCAAAGTAGCTATTTGTAAATGTGTAGCTCATACAAAACAACAGGATAAGATTTCAAAAGGTAATGCACGAGCTGATGCAGCTGCAAAGCAAGCAGCCTCAGACTCAGAAAATTTATTTTTGAATGAGGAATTACAACCCTCTGAGATTTTAGATTTAGACATGTTAAAAACAATGCAAATGCTTACTACAAAAGCAGAAAACAAAAATGGGTAAAACGAGGTGCAATTTTTGAGAATGGACTGTACATTTCCAAAGGAAAAAACAATATTGCCGTCTAATTTATTTAGATATGCAGCTTTGTTGAGCCATGGGCAGAGCCATGTCTCAACAGGGGGGATGGTACAGTTAGTAAATAGAATATTCCAAACATATGGATACATAAATTATACAACAAAATTTTGTGCAGCTTGTCATACTTGTAACAAGCACCATGCACAAGGAGCATTTAAAACAAGCAAGGAAGTTTTCCTATACCACCATACCCATTCCACACTATTTGTATGGATTTCTTAGAATTAAATAAATGTAAAGGGTTTGACTCCTCTAAAATGTTTTTGGGAGAGCATATTATGTGCCTCAGTGGAAAGCTCTCATGCCTGCAGAGCAGGAGGCTGACAGTTCATTAGCTAATTATATAAAGAAACTGTTAATGAATAAATCTGTTTTGCAGTTTAACTCTTTTTCAGATGAAAGACAGAACAAACCGTAAAGAACTTTCAATTTGATACACAAGGGCAAAATGGCCAAGAGTAAAGCAAATAGAAAAGCAGAGCAACCCCAGAACTATTGCATACTTATTTTGTTGGCTGTGCATTTGTTGACTATAAGTGTGACAATTTTTCTCTTATTGTTTTTTCCTGCACGCAACCACACGAGTGAAAGTGAGAAGACGTGATGAACTGTTTATAGACTGGCATCCAAACTTTAACACATACCTGGCCATGAAACGTGTGTGCAGAGACTATGAACATTTCAAATTGTTGGGTTTGTACAGCTACACCAACAGCATATAAAAAGACTGTTAATGTCTGCTGTCCCTCTGGGGATAAATGAGACTTGGGAAAATTAGTTTTTTGATACAGGAACTGTGAGATCACAGGACAAAATAGCTTTATTTTTACCTGTCACACAAAAAGGAGTTGTATGTTTCTACAAAGTGATACCTCCAGGTGGGCTGGAGTAATTGTAATATAACAATGTCTTATAAATGTTACATTAAAGTCAGAAGTGGGGGTACTGTTTGTAATACTAACTATGATTCATATCTGAGTTCAATGAAAACTACATTAAATGCAGTACGTGACAATCCAGTCTTAACTAAACAATTGTCTATTAAAGATAGGAAAATGTTTCATGCAGGGATAACACGTATTAGTACCAAAGTAATGATTTTATTTGTGGGAAAAAGGCATATGAATGGTTACCTGAGAATTGGTCCAGCAGTTGTTTTTTGGGTTATCTGGTTCCAGCAATAAGACATACTGCAGAATTACCTTTGGGTAAGATACGAAATGTAAGGGAAACAGCTCGAAAATCTGAAGGTCCAGTTAAGAAACCTGTGAATCCAGTTGGGAAGATCGAAGCTGGTTGGAAAGACCATAATTCAGTAAAGACAAAAATAAATTGACTCATATGGACTTGGGCAACAGTGTTATATCCTGGGCAGGAATACTACCAGCCTATGGAGCAGTCAAATCGATCTGGGAGCTGAGGAAGCTGTCAAGATTTCAGTAATGAGTAATGCAACTTTTTCCGCCTAGAATTGGTGACTGATGAACTGAATGCAATGAGAACTGTTGTGCTACAAAATCGAATGGCTCTTTACTTCACCCTAGTGGCAAGAGGTGGTACACGAAGAAGAATGCTGTGCTTTTATCCCTGAGAATCGTCACGAGACAAATAATCACCTAGAGGTAATTCAGCAAGTATCAACAATGACTAAACCAGGCCCAAACCCACTGACGGACTTTTTCCAGAATCTGTTTGGGGGGTGGGGTTCCATCCTATTGAACATTTTAATTGCTATTTGTGTGGGTATACTCCTAATGGGAGCATGTGTTTACTGTGGAATTTCCTGCATGAAAAGATTAATCAAAGATTTTGTTAATGTATCTGTAACCGAGACTATGTATCAAGAACTGGAGTTGAATCTGTTAATACCAAATGAAATTCTTTCTGAAATATAAAACAAATGACTTGCCTAGTTGAAAGTTCCAGAGAGGGAGAGACTAGGGAATGAAATAATATTGTTTATGTTTCTGAATAGAATAAAAAGCATTAAAAGGAGGGAGAATGTTAGAAAAATATGTACTTAAACATATATGTAGTGCTAGTTTAGAAACAGTATAATATGTAATGCATTTGATTCTATTTAACAATATGGTAGTAGAAATGATCTTGCATGTAATTGCCTGAAGCTTAGCTGCAGTGTGATTGAACTCTGACCCTGGCAGTAGCCAGCTCAGCAGGCTTATGTCTTTCAGCAATTATTATCTGCTGGGTTAGAGAGAAATAAATATGTATGCATGTATATCTTTCTTCCTTCCACCGAAAAGGATGGCCTTGTGAGCTCTATCGAAGATAGAGTACAGCTGCTTACCAGGGAGACAAAGGAACGTATTAAGAAATGAACTGACTATTGTATTCAAACAGACCTGAAACCTTGGAGAGAGCAACATTTATAGAAAGACTTTGTAATTGACCAGGTGCCTTGCAAGGCTCTATTATTCTCATGGGAAAGTTTTTAAAAAGTATAACCTCAGCACTTTCTTATGAATAGAATATTGTAGACTGTAATGATGTAAGTGCCCTGTGACTGACCACGTCAGTAAGGTGGGCGCAGCTTGAATGTATAGTGTATTTAAAGAAGTTTATTTCCTGAATGTAATTAGTCAAAACTCTATACTTGTTTTGTATAGTTTTTTGCCTCCTAATGTACATTAGTAAAGAAACGTTATTTGAACTTGAGCTTCCTGTGTTATTGACTGTCATTTTGAAAAGCCTAATGATTTTTACAGTCTGATTTTAACAATTTATTTGACAATATATATGTATATGTATGTGTGTATATATATATATATATATATATATATATATATATATATATATATATATATATATATATATATATATATATATACACATCTTACAGTGAAAGGACACTCTGGTGATTGACCCTGACATAATAAGGAAGGAAGCTATTAGCAGAATGGATATTTTGATATTATGTACAGATGTTCTTCTGGAAGCCACAGTAGTGCAGCGGTAGTGCTGTTGCCTCACAGCAAGAGGTTCTCCTGTTCGATTCTTGGCTGGAGTGCCTTCTGTGTGGAGTCTGCATGTCCTCCCCACGTTCGAAAGACATGCATGAATGGGCATGCCTTCGCTGAAGGTTGGGCATCGGGCTGGCAACTCAGCACCATAAAAATCTACTGCCAATCATTAGCAGACCAGAGTTCTGCTGTGGTGATCCCTAACCAGGAAAATCCAAAAAGACAAACAATGTACAGATGTTCTTCTGTAGGACAGGAAAAAACAGAGAAAGACAATGTGCGGTATAGTGTTAAAACTGGCTGAAATGTTTCATACAGAGAACTGACAGCTCACCCCAGAATGAATATTATGCAAGTAATGAAGAAAGGGAAACAGTGTGCTCCCAGTTGATGTACATCCTATACTCATAAAAGGAGGACCCAGATGGAAGGTCAGTTGTGAAAACATTTTCCGGAATGGCCAGGCTATTGTAGTTTGTTTGGAGGTAACAGAGTTACGGGTAATGCTGAACCAACTACAACATGGAACCAATGAATCAAAAGATAATGTAAAGCAAATAATGAGGTCGTTGAGTTATGACCTAGATTCTATAAGGCAGAAAAGATTTAATTGATGGGAGGGGGTCACAAGCATTTGAAGTTATCACTAAAGGAACTTCTGCTTTATGTTAATTTCACTCCATTACCAATTCAGTTCAGCCTGTTTCAACACAGTTCATGACAAAACTATATATGTTTTCCTCTGTTATTGCTTATAAGGCTGTTTTTGTCTGGATAGTAAATAGTGATGTATTACTTATGGTTATAAAATAATTTTTTATACTTGACATTTTTTTATTTATTATGGCCACTGTAACTGGAAGATATTCAATAGCTAATTTTATATATTTTTTCAACACTATTTTTGTGCTCCTGTAATATTCCACAATGTCACATGTACAAGTCTGTTTTGACAGGCCCACTAAATGCATTTTTTTTATTACATCCATTGTGATGACCGTGTTGCTTGCATTAGACCTGCTGAGAATGTATTTGTTAGAATACTTATTGTAATTATATTCCAGCTCTCCACAGTGAAGACACTCTGAAGGTATAGGTCCAGCTGTCCCCAGTAGATGAGTAAACAGTCTACTGATGCACTGAGGACGTTTTACAAGTTTAGATGCCCATTATTGGCTCCTTATTGAAATCATGGGTCGCATTCATTTGGGATCACGCACAGAGTCAGATGTGGAAGACAAATCGCATTCGCTACCCATTCCCTTTCGTTTGTTTTTTTTTTTTTAAATGAAATTGTCTTCATTCTGCTTATATAGTAATTAATCTGCTACTTTAAAGTTATCAGGATCCAGCCAATATTTCAACTCCTATACACATGGCTAAACAGACATAAGAGCATTCCCATGGTGAATGTCACAAGTGACATGAAAAACAAGTCAAAGTCTATGTGTATGGAGGAAAACAAAACTTGGAATGCACACTTCTTAACAATTACTTAAAGTCAATAACCTCACTACTCTTGAATGTACAAAGGGAAATTAAGTAACTCTGAAGCACCAGTGAAGAGTTTAAATCAGAGATAACTGCTATCTATCACAGGCTGGACCAGTACTACTTGGGCATCATGAAACAGCGGGAACTCTTCATCTTACATGCACACCAAATGCAAAATCTGACAGCTAAGCAAACTAGTCTAGAAAAATGGATGATATGGAGAATTGCACCCATAGGAACAACCTAAGAATACTAGGGCTCCCAGAGGGCCTGTAGGATGATAACCTGGTTAGATTACATTAGTAAGGAACTGGCCATTGTCTTGCATAAACAACAACCATTAGTGATTGAAGGAGTTCACTGGATTAAGATCAGAAAACACATCTATCTTTCCCAGAAGTTTCATTATACGCTGTCTGAACTTTCTTGGATAGAGAAGAAATACTCAATAAAGCTAGAGAGCTGGGTCATAACTGCCAGTTGAGTGGATCCCAGATATGGATTGCTTCAGACTACAGAGCTTCCCCATTTCATAAATGGAAGGCCATCATCCCAATATTGTGCTGTTACAAGGACAATGGGTTTATGATACAGTTGAAATTCTCAAACTATAGATCCAGAAAAAAACATTAAAACTGTCCTTTATTACTCTAGGGAGGTTGAAACTTCATTGGACAATTAGCATTCGCAACACCATGTAGTACCTACTGTCTCCTCATCTACTATAATATGGGATAGTAAGAGAAAACTACCCAAACTGCCCATAGTCAGCAATGTATCACCCCTGCCCCTGGCTGCTGTCCGCTTCTGGCCCGGCGTCTTTTCCCCCTGGTAAGTAGTGATCGGTTGACTGTATTTGTTCCACCCTTTGACAATAGTTCTTAACTGTTTTTCTTTTTACATGCTTAAAGTCAAATTAATGTTATTTTTTACTGTGTTTGCCTTAACACCATAACCTTCTCTGCTGGTGTCTTGGAAGATCAAAACTGCTTGTAATAATATGCCAGGAAAGGTCATTTAATGTTCAATCACCCTCGTGGTACCTCCAAATGAACGGCTATGTTTCAGGTGCCGGAATTATGGCGATAACAGCTGCTTAAATATTCTGCGGCTTGAGTTACTTTTAAAACATTAATTGTAAAGCTGGTATACCTGTTATATTGTAATTTCCATGTTGTTTCTATGTTTGTTATGCCGAAACAAATGTATTGAAAGGCTTTGAGAGGTCGGAATTGCTGTTTCTGTGCTTGTTATGTTGAAAAAAGTTGTATTGAAAGGCTTTGCGAGGTCAGAATTACGTTTGTAATGGCTTCTTAGACAGCTACATGTTGGGCTACATTTAAATGTCCATTTATGTTGGCATGACTGTTAAATGGTAAATGACATGCTTCATCTCTTTTTGTTTCTGCTAAAACAATAAGCACGGATACTCCCTACAAGCCAAAACGGCTGCTGTTTGTACTGTTTGGTTTCTAGCTTTAGCCTGCAACAGCTGTTTTATAAATTGAGAGCCAACTGAGTCGGCAGCTTAAACGGACTCTTTTTACCTGCCCTGATTCATGTTTTCTCAGGTTAATATAGCCTATAATTGCTATACTATTATAATTACAACTAGCTTTACTTGGGGGCTTTCAAAAACTACTGTAGGTCTTTTTGAACTATATTGTGTAGCTGTAACTGTGGGTTTGCAAGTCGGAAGCCATAGCTGGTAACAGTTTGGAGCTAGCTTTACTCGAGGGCTTACAACTACTGATGCAGGTCTTTTTTGAGCTGCACCTTGTAGCCTGTAATGGCTGGATTGCAAGTCGGGAGCTGAATGTACTTTCTTGAGTTATTTTTCTAGCCAGAATCTGCTACATTGCAAATAGGAGGCTACAGCCTAATTTCTAGTTCCTATATTCAAAATAGACTAGATCACTAATTTAGAGCTCAGTTTCTAGTCTCTATATCCAAATTGCACTGTATGACTATTAGCAGTCCGAAGCCCACGTGGAGGTTTCTATGTGCGTGATCAAATGCCATAGTTGATGCAACTGCTGCTGGTGCCACGGCTTTTAGGACGTTTGGAAACTTACCAACTTTTATTCTGTAAAGTAGTATTATCAACTATACACATATTTACTTAATTAAAATGACCAAGTTGAAGCTATAGCACGCCCAGCAGGAATATTGGAAACTACATCTACCTATACTACGCTTTTAATAAGAACTACAATAAATACATAGCTAATTACTTATTTAAGTGGCTGGGTAATGCCTTTAGCATCTTGCTAACCACAAGGAAGCTTATGTCATATTTTGTAATAATAAATGTGCTGCCTCCTAGTCCAAAGCCTAGTGTAAATTATGAGCCTGCTACCAGCCCTAACTCTCACCAAGTGATAAAATATAGCAATCCTGATATTTTCTATGCATTGTTCCTGATTTTGGCTGTACTGTCTTTTTACATACATTTTTGACTGAGTATGTCCTTAAGCTCATGAGTTATATGTTGCCCTATTGAGCCTTCAGAATATAGCCTGCTTGTAAATTGATATAACAGAATTATAAGCTCTCTCAGGATACTAGTAACATAGTACATAAAAGTGAATGTACATTGTCTAACTGTTTTTTCTCTCAGCTTTGTACTAACTAAAGTACTTATGTTAATGCTAGCTTCTTGCTACTCACCACCACTGTTGTCTCTCTCTCTCTCTCTCTCTCTCTCTCTCTCCCACAAGTACCCTGCTCTACACTGTGCTGTTCCAGCCTATATTTTTCTGAGAACCTACCTTCCAGCCTATATTTTCCAAGAACCTACCTACCTGGAAACAAAGGACCCTTTCAACAATAAACCGTGGTGTCATCTCTCAGCCTCTACTCCCTGCTCCCTCTCTCAAGGAAAATAAAATAAAAGTATGTTACCTATGTCCTGCCTGTAAAACTTACTACTGTCTGCTGTTATTTCAGGAGTTCTAAAGCTCGCCCTGAGCCCGGTCAGCCAGCAGCCTCTTACCCCCCCAAACTAGCTACCTTAGTAAACAAATCTCCTACACCACCTCTCAGTACCCCTCTTACTAATTTTTCTCACTTCCCTAATTTATCAAGAGCCTACCCTCCCCACTATATTTGCTTGTAATACCAGCTTTGCCCAGTAGGTGGCACCCCTATCCCATCTAATATTTCTCCTGCTTATCTATTTCTTATTCTGCCGTTATTACTCTATACGTCTATTAAACTGAACTACTCTAAAACTTCACACTGTACCCTTTTCTTACTTATTACACTTTCCTGTTCTATAACAGACTCCCTACCTATCTGTGTTCCTTCCCACTTTAGACTTGCTTACCTTACCTTCAGTAATCAGCTCTGCTGACTGATTGTTTCTCCTCCAGCTGCTCCATTGCCAATTTCTACCCGCTCTGTTCGCCCTGCGGGCTCACTCTGCTCCCCTACCCTACTCCCAAATCTCACCCACCCCCAGTGCATCTACAGTTATACTCACCAGACCACTCCTACTTCCTGTCTACCTATTACACCCCACCCCTTTCACCACCTACTTCCTCTCTACCTATCACACTCCTCCCCTTTCACCAACATCATCTTCCCCCTCCCCCTATAATCCATCTCCTCATACCACCCTTCATACTGAACAACACAAAATCTATTCCTAAGCCTCCTACCTAAACTACATATTCTAATTTATCAACCTCAACATGCTTGCTAAACTAACATCATTCTCAATCCAACTACTACTAATACTAAACCTTACTTATATCCATCACCTCACCCAGCCCAACTCCATAAGTCACACACCATTACTTCACTCAACCAGCTCACTCCCTTCAACTCACTCAAACTCATTTGTCTCAATCTCCCCTGCACTGTATCCCATAAAGACCCATCTATTTTTTAACTACAACCTAAGCTCTACTTATAAACCCTTTAGCCCCTCTCAAACCTCCAATATCCACATAAACCCAACAACATACAAGATACAAACAAGACAATCCATACACCCCACCAACATTATCCAACTCCTATCAACCATACTTCTATCAGGAGATATACAACCTAACCCAGGCCCAAACACCACTTACCCTACATCTAAATCCATCCTATTAGCGTCTCTAAATGCCCAAAGCATAGCTAACAAAATCCCCAATCTTCATGCCTGGCTTCACCACAACAAGCCTGACATCCTAGCTATTTTGGAAACCTGGTTAAAATCACATATAAAAGATGCTGAAATAGTACCATCAAACTACTCTATCATGAGAAAAGACAGGGTACAAAAAAGGGTGGGGGAGTAGCTCTACTGTACTCATCCTCCCTATCCATTACTCCCTATAACAAACCCATTCCTCAATTCTCCAATGCAGAATTAGTTCTAGCTCTATTTTCTTTAAATAAGCAGAAACACATTTGCATACCATCACTTTACATCCCCCCTGGAGACAATATCTCAGTACTTGAGGATATCCTATCCTGGCTTTCTACCAATATCAGTAATGAAACTATTATCATGGGAGACACAAATATTAATTGGTCTTCCATTCATTCACCTACACACCACCTAAACATCAACCTTTATAAGTACTCTCAGCTCATCAACCTCCCTACTAGGTCCTCTAAAGACTTCTCCAGTGGCAGTACCCTAGACTGGATCTTAGTGTCTCACCCTCACAACTACACTGATAGTGGAACTCTTCCTGATTCCCTCAGTGACCACCTTCCCACTTTCACCAGACATCTTCCATCTCCATTACAAGTAACCCATAATTACATCAGCACTCCCTACCTGAAAAACTTAAACCCAATAGCCTTCTCAGACTCCCTAAAATCAATAAACTGGAACCCCCTAAAAACTCTACACCTAGATAATGCTGTTGAACACTTCAATACAACTTTCCTAAAACTGCTGGATAGTTTTGTTCCCATAAAAACCAAAAGAATAAGAAACAAAACCACCCCCTGGCTAACAAAAAACACAAAAGCCGCTATGCAACTCAGAGACAAAACATGGGTACGTTACCAAAGAAACAAAACTCCCACCACCCTTAGTGAATTCAAAACACTTCGCAATAGAGTTAAAAAGCTTATCACAATTGATAAACAGAATTATTTCTCCTTATTCCAAAACAACCACAAAACAAATCCACAAAAATTCTGGAAAGGCATCACTACCCTCCTAAAACCTGGCTCAACAGAAAACCCAAGCCCAGACCCAAATGCACAAGATATAGATTTGGCTACCCAATTCAACTCATTTTTTATAGACTCTATTTCCAAACTAGCCTCATCCTTCTCTAATAACACCTCACCCCCTACTTCTGCATCTTCCCTATCATCACCCCCTTCATCTCCAGCCTCCCAACTCCCACCATTCTCCCTAGAACCTATTCCTACTTCTACCATAAGAAAACTCCTGCAAAAGCTAAAACCATGCACCAATGCCCCCGATAACATTCCCTCATCCTTCCTCAGCATAGCTGCTGAAGCCATTGCCTTCCCCATCAGCATCCTAATCAATCGCTCTATCCAAAAAGGTCTTGTACCAAAACTCTGGAAAAGGGCTTTCATCATTCCCCTGCACAAAGGAGGTAATAATAACAATATTACTAACTTTCATCCCATCGCCATCCTCTCTCCTATATCAAAACTTCTAGAGAAATGTATCCATCTTCAACTCCTTCCCTATCTCTTAGATAATAACTTACTAACTTCCACACAACACAGATTCAGACCAGGTCACAGCACCATGACTGCCCTCCTTTCCTTCCTGGAAACTGTAAATAAAGACAGAGATTCTGGCTCCACTGTATCTACCCTCTTTCTTGACCTCTCTAAGGCCTTTGATACTATCTCTCACAACCTTCTCCTAACTAAACTATCCAACCTAAACCTATCCCCTTCCTCTCTCAATTGGTTCACCAGCTATCTCTCTAACAGACAACAAGCTGTCAAGTGGAAAAAAGCCATCTCCTCTTTCCTTAACACACCCACTGGTGTCCCCCAAGGTTCCATCTTGGGTCCTCTCCTTTTCAATATATTCATAAATGATTTCTTCCACTCAATTCCCCATGCTAAACTTATTCAATATGCAGATGATTCTACAATTATCTGTGCAGCCTGATCCATCCCCACTCTTTTAAAACTAACTCAAGACGCCTTCTCTACCACAGAACAGTGGATGAAGGACAATCATCTAGCTCTCAGTGCATCAAAAACCAAACTTATGGTATTTACCCCCTCAAAAACCAAAACCTTTGATAGTAGACTATTCTCCATCACTAGCCAGAATAATACACCTCTCGAACTAGTATTTGAAACCAAACTACTAGGAGTCCAGATTGATGACCAGCTTAAATTCAAAAGCCACCTACTACTAAACATAAAAAAAACCCACCAAAAACTCTGCATGCTCTACCATAACAATCAATTCCTCACTACATCTACAAAGATCACTCTTGCCACTACATTTCTCATCCCCTCTCTCCTTTATGGTGCCCCTCTCCTAACAAACCTACAATAATCTCTCAAAACTAAACTGTCCTCCTGTTATAATAAAATTGCCAAATTTGCCACCAGCCACAAATCATCTATCCATCACTGTGCATCTCTGCACATACTCAATTGGCTAGAGCTTCCTCACTATCTCTCATATACGTAGCTCACTTTGCTCACAAACTAATTTTTCACCCCTCCCTCTGTCCCTCTCTCAACTCTACCTTTAAAATGCACATGCCACAAAGACTCCTAAGATCTAATAACCAAAACCTAATAGAGATGTACAAACCCCTTCACTCTCCAGGATAAAACCTCCTATCCTATGCCCTGGCACGCATATGGAACTCACTTCCTCCCTCTATCCATATCACCACCGGCCTTCCTGCCTTTAAAAAATCACTGCACTCACATTTAACATCCTCATGGGAATGCTCATGCTCCCACCCCTCATAGCCTATTCCCCACCTCCTACAAATAACTATATCATATATTACTAGACACCAAATTAAGCCAACTGCAACAACATCTTATCATTTGACAAATCCTACAATTCCACTCAAGAAACTATATATATATATATATATATATATATATATATATATATATATATATATATATATATATATACAACAGCAATGCTTGCTCTTATACAAAACTTAACCTAAGAATCTTTATTTCATCTGCTCATATCTTAGTTTCCTATAAAATGAAACTCATAAATTATCATTGTAACTGCTTAGCCTTTGTTTTGTTTTTTCTGTAACCCACAAATGACTGAAATTTTAAACTGCTATAATCTTTTTGTTACCACTGTTTAAAGATTTGTCTCTAATCTACAAATGATTGAAATTGTAAACTAATGTAATCTTTTTGTAATCTTTGTTTTGGAGCTTTTCTCCCCAGGACTCCATTGAAAATGAGTTCTTTTTGGCTCAATGGACTATCCTGGTAAACCGACTGCAAATAAATAAATAAATAAAATAAAAGAAAGCAAAAAATTCTATCTGCCCAGCAGTTCCATAATAACAACAAGCACTCGTCAACAGATTCCTTCCCTTGGCTGATATCTTAGATAGCGAATAAGTAACAGTTATGGAATTCTCTATCTTGGGCTTGCTGCATTATGCATTAACTCTGGTTCCTTTTGGAATGGGTATGCAGATGAAGAGTATTGCAACAAATGGTTGTTGCCATAACAGATGGAATGCTGCTACCTGAGCTGAGTGGCAGAACTGATACCTTCACTGTAGCCACACACATAAATCATACTTCGCCACTGCAGGTCAGGTCACTCAATTGATATTTGGATATTTAATTAGGACAAGATGGCCTTGCACCATTGCTCCTAGACTTGTATCTATAAAGCTCCCACAAAAGGTCCCTACTATATCATGACAGGATAGCTAATGTGGTTACATTCTTAAAAAGAAAATACGTCTTTTAGTACATGTAGAAACTGTGTTTTTTAGCTAAAATCATGGCACTCAGGTTGGAGAAATATCTTCCTGAACTCATCAGATCTACACTACAGGCCTTTATACTCAGTAGCCATGTAACCTGGCATTACTATGCTGCCCTTTACAACATTTGACAGCTCAACTGTTATACAGATAGAACAGCTGCTGGTTTATTAAATCATTTCCATAAGGCCTTAGATTCCCTAGTCTGGGACTTCATTTGGCAAGTTCTCAGCTGCTTTGGGCTTTCTGTATAGTTTGCAGAGTTATGTAAATGTCTATATGCACAACCAATGGCCCAAGTTAGTCTACTGATATTACAACCTTTTCAGCTCTTCAGAGGAACCAGACAATGATCTCCATTGTGCCTATTACAATTCATCCTGGCAACAGAAACATTTTGTTAAACATAATTATTTCAATTGGGGCATGCACTACTTAGGAGATAACAGCATCACTGTCCTATGGTTTATGGATGATTATAAGCTCTTTCTGATGGACCCAGAGACTCACATACTGGAGGTGCTAACAATTCTCTGTAACTTCAGTGACATCTTAGGGTTACAAGTTAAACCACAGAAAACTTGATTTTCTTTAAACCCATAATGTGTGTCACTTAAAAGGATAATTCAGAAGATGGGTATATAAAGGAATATTTCTTTTACCTACCTCAGAATCAATATTCCTTATGTCTACATATCACTTTCAATTCATAATCTCACCCCATTGATTTCCTATCGTCAAAGCAAATTTCTGACATGGTCTAAACTGAAACTCCCATTACTAGCCAAGATCTCATCTATACATATGTACCTACAACCAACATTCCTATTTCTTCCCAGCTGTATTCCTCCACTACATATCCATCTTCTAATACATAGACTAGGATAATAAGCACCCTCAAGTGGGCCAGGAGAAGGGTCAAGACTTCTACAACACTAGGTGGTTTAGGATTCTTAGTAGGTATAACCTAACTGCAGGTATAACCAATATTGCTTCTGCCAAATCCATCCCAATACCCATGTGGACCTTGCTGGTATTGTACTCATCTGTCCAGCTGAAAATGATTAAAGGGTAGAGAGTGAAGGAAAGTGAGGTTACTATAATGATCAATAACGTAGAGTTAAAAAATGAAAATACGAGAAAAGTACAAACATTTAACACTGCTCTTCTTCTTTAAACTTGTTTTTTTTTAAAGGCAGGCAAGCCCACACATCCCAATCACTTATGTATACTAATTGTGAGATCAGCATTCTTTGGAACAAAATCGAATTTGCTGAGGAATGTCAATCTTGGACTAGTATAAGCCCAACTTTTAGGACATTCATTTTCCACTTGAAAGGAGTCAATATCCCGGATGCGGACATTTCAAATGCTTACCCCATTATCTCTTTCCAATATATATATATATATATATATATATATATATATATATATATATATATATATATATATATATATATATAGTTATATAGAGAGTTTTATATATATATATATATATATATATATATATATATATATATATATATATATATACACACAGAAATATATATGTGTGTGTGTATATAGTACATTGCATATTCTTGTATAAATTATGTCTAGCTAGTATAACACACACATACATATGTGTGTGTGTGTGTGTGTGTGTGTGTGTGTGTGTGTGTGTGTGTGTATATATACACATATATATATATATATATATATTTATATATATATATATATATATATATATATATATATATATATATATATATATATTGGAAAGAGATAATGGGGAACTGACAGGAATTTCAAACACGGATTGCTCGGCAACATGAAAATTCGGACATCTGTTGTTAGTTTTTTCTGTCTGCAGAACATCCATGTTCAGAATTTTGATAGCAAACCTCTCTCTCTCTCTCTCTCTCTCTCTCTATATATATATATATATATAAATATATAGCAAAATTAGTCAGTATAACTGACTGAAAAATATCTGTTCAAAAATGAACAACATTTTTGTGAGATCAAGGAACAGCGGGGAGTGAAAAATTTGTCCTTTCCTCATGGTATTTCAGTCTCAGAGTCAGTTGGTCTACAAAATTTTAAGTTTGATCATGTGAGATTTGAAATTATGATCTTTCATAGAAATGACTTGTCTATATATATATATATATATATATATATATATATATATATATATATGTGTGTGTGTATATATATATATATATATATATATATGTGTGTGTGTATATATATATATATATATATATATATATATATATCTTAATAGATGTGGGTATTCGTGCATATGTGGGTACGTCATGTCTGATTTGTTGGCTACTGATACTCTGAGTTCCAATTATATCAATCAATTGAATCATTCATAAAGAAAAGTAATTGTAATGCAAGTGTTCCATACTAATGAAGAACACTATAAATTAAGAGAGCTGCACTTTTGTGGGATATGAATAGATGAGAGGTATTCAGTTTTTAGGCTTGTGTTTTTTTTTGTAGGATTTACATGTATAGCACTGTATTTGTTTACAGATTATATAGCAATGTGAGTTGCTTAGTCTCCTCTCACTGTGCAAGCTTTTTTTAATTTATATCGCTTTCTCCATATTTCTATCTATCTATCTATCTATCTATCTATCTATCTATCTATCTATCTATCTATCTATAGCACAAGCAGCACACGGGGAAGCACTTCTTCTGTCATGTCATAGTTTGATAGAATGTTCTCTAGATTGAGGACTTAGGAAGGGGTTTGAATCTAGCAATGACTAGCAACTGTGTGTGACTATAGCAGTAGGTAGAGGTCACTAATTTGACTGTTCTTGTGTGCACACTTCTCCTCAGTAGAAATACTTACATAGGCAATGTATTCCACAGCTATCTGACTCACTTATGGGAGCAGGGACATCATATGGGTTATGATCTTTATCTCCGAGGCACAACGCACAGGGATTAATTCTGGCCTCTGGTTCTAGGCTAGGCTTGTAATAATCTGTGGACTGATAGACTAGTATTCACCTGTGAACCTGTCACCTTATTGCTGTTAAATCAGTGAATCAGGACGTGATATATATTTTTGTCTATATATCAGCCTCTCATGAACTGTTAGATGTCCTAAAATAAAAATTGACATTTTCATCTCAATTAGCTAGACAACAAGGTTTTAACTGCCAGTCAAAGCTGTATATAAAGAAACTGCCTGGAAACAACAGACCAGGAAATTAGTACCTCACCTGGAGAAATGTCTGAAAGAAAGCCCTAGAAGCATGTAGTGTGAGAGCTGAGTCAGAAATAAACTGTGGAGTGTACCTTGTGGATGTACCTGTTAATACATGTGGAGAGACCTGCATCCTTGTACTTTCTTGTTTTTTTTTTCCCTAAAACATGGCCTATATCGTGGATAGGAATACATAGACTGTAAATACTGGGGTGAAAACACGATAAGATATTGTGCATTTTTGTGTGAAACTGCATAGACAAAAGGCTATTATTTTGCTCTTCATTTTGAAATGTGAAAATAAAGCTGAATTTTATTATGCATCCTGCCTCAGTGCCTCCTTAGGCATAAACTGGTAGCATGGCAGATGGGCAGAGACTTGCCAATGTTCAGCCATGTGCAAGTCACAGAAGGCTACTAATTCATCGTACAACAGTGTGACTGTTGGTGACTGTAGCTGTGGAGGAGTTATTGCAAAAAACTGTGGAATCTCAGTCTGAATCAGAGCAGCCATGTGCAAGTCACAGAAGGCTACTAATTCATCGTACAACAGTGTGACTGTTGGTGACTGTAGCTGTGGAGGAGTTATTGCAAAAAACTGTGGAATCTCAGTCTGAATCAGAGCAAAAGCTTGTGAAACTGCAACAATATCTGGTTGAGCTGGTAAATGTAGCTGCCATCCAAAGGACTGTGCCACCTATGAAAAAATTAACCAGAGATGATGACCTGGAACCTCATTTGATGGCATTTGAGTATTATGTCACTAAAGAGAACTGGAACACAGAATACTCAGCAAAAAATCCTTTAGCCTAGCTAACAGAAAAGCCACTGAAAACAGACATAAGGGAAAGTGATTATATGGCGTGCAATAATCTTAAGAAAGAACTTTTGCTCAGGGCTTTTATAGCCCCTCAAATACCAGCAATAAATTGTCATAAGTGGACTTTTAATGTAGGTAAATTGGTATGTATTCAGATGCATAACAGCATATTTAAAGAAAGTGGCTTGAACTTGATTGCAACAGTATAAACTTTGGCATTAGACAGGTTTAAAACAGCTTTGTCTATTAATATATGAATGTAGATAATGAAAAATGATCCCCAAAACTATGACGCGATATTCAATTTGAGCAGAGTGATAATTAGTTAATGACGTAATGTTTAAAACTAAATTATTTACTTCTAAGTTTAAAAATCCTGTAAAGAATATGTTGTCATATGTGACAGGAAAAGCAGCGGGTAATGTGTTACATTGCTTTAAAAGGGAGGCAAACCATCTTGTAAAGTTCTCTGCTGCTAAATCTGATGACAATATGCCAGGAGACCTGTGAAAACTGAAATGTGTGCTTTAGTTTAAGATGTTTCTATGGAGTGTGAGAATACTACAGCTGAGATAGTTGAGTCACTCCTGTGCCAATGTCTTACAACCAAACTAGGAAAATGTACATTTGTAGAAGGAGGGGACATTCAAGTCCTGATATGTTATGCAAGCATGACTTCCCTTGAATAGGGTTCCTCGGTATAGAAGCATAACAACAGTAACAACTATAAAGCAGAGGGAATTTGCAATTCATTATGACATAAAACAGCATTCCATTATTAACTCTGGCTTTTGTTTTTACATCCTGCACTATGAATTTGAGAGGTATGTTTAACATGGCCTGTCTCTCTCCTTTGTAAGTCATGAACTGTTGCAGGCATTGCACACCGAAAGACAGCCTCAATATAAGTTAAAAAATATACTGCATTAGTTAATGCATGGGGTTTGACTGGCAAGGGTGCATTATTCAAATCCCTTCCCTCCCTTTGTACTTGACATTTATTTTCCAAATATTTATGTTTAATGTGATATCCCTGGTGTTTAGTGGTGGCACATTGCCCTCTGTGAAAGACAGGAAGGTACAGTGTAGTAATCTCTTTTCGTGCCTTTTAAGGCATGCACATTATCTCCGGTGTCTAGTTTTTTTCCACACCACTTTTTTGTATTTATTTATTTTTTTTATTATATGACATTTTCATCTCAATTAGCTAGACAACAAGGTTTTAATTGCCAGTCAAAGCTGTATATAAGGAAACTTCCTGGAAACAACAGACCAGGAAATTAGTACCTCCCCTGGAGAAATGTCTGAAAGAAAGCCCTAGAAGCATGTAGTGTGAGAGCTGAGTCAGAAATAACCTGTGGAGTGTACCTTGTGGATGTACCTGTTAATACATCTCGAGAGGCCTGCATTGTTGTACTTTCTTGTTTTTTTTTTCCCCTAAAACATGGCCTATATCCTGGATGGGAATGCATAGACTGTAAATACTGGGGTGAAAACACGATAAGATATTGTGCATTTTTGTTTGAAACTGCATAGACAAAAGGCTATTATTTTGCTCTTCATTTTGAAATGTGAAAATAAATCTGAATTTTAGTATGTGTCCTGCCTCAGTGCCTCCTTAGGCATCAACTGGTAGCATGGCAGATGGGTAGAGACTTGCCAATGTTCAGCCATGTGCAAGTCAGAGAAGGCTACGAATTCCATCGTACAACAGTGTGACTGTTGGTGACTGTAGCTGGGAGGAGTTATTGCAAAAAACTGTGAAATCTCAGTCTGAATCAGAGCAAAAGCTTGTGAAACTGCAACAATATCTGGTTGAGCTGGTAAATGTAGCAGCCATCCAAAGGACTGTACCACCTATGAAAAAATTAACCAGAGATGATGGCCTAGAACCTCATTTGATGGCATTTGAGTATTATGTCACTAAAGAGAACTGGAACACAGAAGACTCAGCAAAAATCCTTTAGCCTAGCTAACAGAAAAGCCACTGAAAACATACATAAGGGAAAGTGATTATATGGCTTGCAATAATCTTAAGAAAGAACTTTTGCTCAGGGCTGGTATAGCCCCTCAAATACCAGCAATAAATTGTCATAACTAGACTTTTAATGTAGGTAAATTGGTATGTATTCAGATGCATAACAGCATATTTAAAGAAAGTGGCATGAACTTGATTGCAACAGTAGAAACTTTGGCATTAAAACAGCTTTGTCTATTAATATATGAATGTAGATAATGAAAAATGATCCCCAAAACTATGACGAGATATTAAATTCGAGCAGAGTGATAATTAGTTAATGACGTAATGTTTAAAACTGAATTATTTACTTCTAAGTTTAAAAATCCTGTAAAGAATATGTTGTCATATGTGACAGGAAAAGCAGCAGGTAATGTGTTACATTGCTTTAAAAGGGAGGCAAACCACCTTGTAAAGTTCTCTGCTGCTAAATCTGATGACAATACTGCCAGGAGACCTGTGAAAACTGAAATGTGTGCTTTAGTTTAAGATGTTTCTATGGAGTGTGAGAATACTACAGCTGAGATAGTTGAGTCACTCCTGTGCCAATGTCTTACAACCAAACTAGGAAAATGTACATTTGTAGAAGGAGGGGACATTCATGTCCTGATATGTTATGCAAGCATGACTTCCCTTGAATAGGGTTCCTCGGTATAGAAGCATAACAACAGTAACAACTATAAAGCAGAGGGAATTTGCAATTCATTATGACAAAAAACAGCATTCCATTATTAACTGTGGCTTTTGTTTTTACATCCTGCACTATGAATTTGAGAGGTATGTTTAACATGGCCTGTCTCTCTCCTTTGTAAGTCATGAACTGTTGCAGGCATTGCACACCGAAAGACAGCCTCAATATAAGTTAAAAAATATACCTCATTAGTTAATGCATGGGGTTTGACTGGCAAGGGTGCATTATTCAAATTCCTTCCCTCCCTTTGTACTTGACATTTATTTTCCAAATATTTATGTTTAATGTGATATCCCTGGTGTTTAGTGGTGGCACATTGCCCTCTGTGAAAGACAGGAAGGTACAGTGTAGTAATCTCTTTTCGTGCCTTTTAAGGCATGCACATTATCTCCGGTGTCTAGTTTTTTTCCACACCACTTTTTTGTATTTATTTATTTTTTTTATTATATGACATTTTCATCTCAATTAGCTAGACAACAAGGTTTTAATTGCCAGTCAAAGCTGTATATAAGGAAACTTCCTGGAAACAACAGACCAGGAAATTAGTACCTCCCCTGGAGAAATGTCTGAAAGAAAGCCCTAGAAGCATGTAGTGTGAGAGCTGAGTCAGAAATAACCTGTGGAGTGTACCTTGTGGATGTACCTGTTAATACATCTCGAGAGGCCTGCATTGTTGTACTTTCTTGTTTTTTTTCCCCCTAAAACATGGCCTATATCCTGGATGGGAATGCATAGACTGTAAATACTGGGGTGAAAACACAATAAGATATTGTGCATTTTTGTTTGAAACTGCATAGACAAAAGGCTATTATTTTGCTCTTCATTTTGAAATGTGAAAATAAATCTGAATTTTAGTATGTGTCCTGCCTCAGTGCCTCCTTAGGCATCAACTGGTAGCATGGCAGATGGGTAGAGACTTGCCAATGTTCAGCCATGTGCAAGTCAGAGAAGGCTACTAATTCCATCGTACAACAGTGTGACTGTTGGTGACTGTAGCTGGGAGGAGTTATTGCAAAAAACTGTGAAATCTCAGTCTGAATCAGAGCAAAAGCTTGTGAAACTGTAACAATATCTGGTTGAGCTGGTAAATGTAGCTGCCATCCAAAGGACTGTACCACCTATGAAAAAATTAACCAGAGATGATGGCCTAGAACCTCATTTGATGGCATTTGACTATTATGTCACTAAAGAGAACTGGAACACAGAAGACTCAGCAAAAATCCTTTAGCCTAGCTAACAGAAAAGCCACTGAAAACATACATAAGGGAAAATGATTATATGACTTGCAATAATCTTAAGAAAGAACTTTTGCTCAGGGCTTTTATAGCCCCTCAAATACCAGCAATAAATTATCATAACTGGACTTTTAATGTAGGTAAATTGGTATGTATTCAGATGCATAACAGCATATTTAAAGAAAATGGCTTGGATTTGATTGCAACAGTAGAAACATTGGCATTAGACAGGTTTAAAACAGCTTTGTCTATTAATATATGAATGCAGATAATGAAAAATGATCCCCAAAACTATGACGAGATATTAAATTCGAGCAGAGTGATAATTAGTTAATGACGTAATGTTTAAAACTGAATTATTTACTTCTAAGTTTAAAAATCCTGTAAAGAATATGTTGTCATATGTGACAGGGAAAGCAGTAGGTAATGTGTTACATTGCTTTAAAAGGGAGGCAAACCACCTTGTAAAGTTCTCTGCTGCTAAATCTGATGACAATACTGCCAGGAGACCTGTGAAAACTGAAATGTGTGCTTTAGATTAAGATGTTTCGATGGAGTGTGAGAATACTACAGCTGAGATAGTTGAGTCACTCCTGTGCCAATGTGTTACAACCAAACTAGGAAAATGTACATTTGTAGAAGGAGGGGACATTCAAGTCCTGATATGTTATGGAAGCATGACTTCCCTTGAATAGGGTTCCTCGGTATATAAGCATAACAACAGTAACAACTATAAAGCAGAGGGAATTTGCAATTCATTATGACAAAAAACAGCATTCCATTATTAACTGTGGCTTTTGTTTTTACATCCTGCACTATGAATTTGAGAGGTATGTTTAACATGGCCTGTCTCTCTCCTTTGTAAGTCATGAACTGTTGCAGGCATTGCACACTGAAAGACCTCCTCAATATATGTTAAAAAATATACTGCATTAGTTAATGCATGGGGTTTGACTGGCAAGGGTGCATTATTCAAATCCCTTCCCTCCCTTTGTACTTGACATTTATTTTCCAAATATTTATGTTTAATGTGATATCCCTGGTGTTTAGTGGTGGCACATTGCCCTCTGTGAAAGATAGGAAGATACAGTGTAGTAATCTCTTTTCGTGCCTTTTAAGGCATGCACATTATCTCCGGTGTCTAGTTTTTTTCCACACCACTTTTTTGTATTTATTTATTTTTTTTATTATATGACATTTTCATCTCAATTAGCTAGACAACAAGGTTTTAATTGCCAGTCAAAGCTGTATATAAGGAAACTTCCTGGAAACAACAGACCAGGAAATTAGTACCTCCCCTGGAGAAATGTCTGAAAGAAAGCCCTAGAAGCATGTAGTGTGAGAGCTGAGTCAGAAATAACCTGTGGAGTGTACCTTGTGGATGTACCTGTTAATACATCTCGAGAGGCCTGCATTGTTGTACTTTCTTATTTTTTTTTCCCTAAAACATGGCCTATATCCTGAATGGGAATGCATAGACTGTAAATACTGGGGTGAAAACACGATAAGATATTGTGCATTTTTGTTTGAAACTGCATAGACAAAAGGCTATTATTTTGCTCTTCATTTTGAAATGTGAAAATAAATCTGAATTTTAGTATGTGTCCTGCCTCAGTGCCTCCTTAGGCATCAACTGGTAGCATGCCAGATGGGTAGAGACTTGCCAATGTTCAGCCATGTGCAAGTCACAGAAGGCTACTAATTCCATCGTATAACAGTGTGACTGTTGGTGACTGTAGCTGTGGAGGAGTTTTTGCAAAAAACTGTGAAATCTCAGTCTGAATCAGAGCAAAAGCTTGTGAAAGTGCAACAATATCTGGTTGAGCTGGTAAATGTAGCTGCCATCCAAAGGACTGTGCCACCTATGAAAATATTAACCAGAGATGATGACCTGGAACCTCATTTGATGGCATTTGAGTATTATGTCACTAAGAGAACTGGAACACAGAAGACTCAGCAAAAATCATTTAGTCTAGCTAACAGAAAAGCCACTGAAAACATACATAAGGGAAAGTGATTATATGTCGTGCAATAATCTTAAGAAAGAACTTTTGCTCAGGGCTGGTATAACCCCTCAAATACCAGCAATAAATTGTCATAACTGGACTTTTAATGTAGGTAAATTGGTATGTATTCAGATGCATAACAGCATATTTAAAGAAAATGGCTTGAACTTGATTGCAACAGTAGAAACGTTGGCATTAGACAGGTTTAAAACAGCTTTGTCTATTAATATATGAATGTAGATAATGAAAAATGATCCCCAAAACTATGACGAGATATTAAATTTGAGCAGAGTGATAATTAGTTAATGACGTGATGTTTAAAACTGAATTATTTACTTCTAAGTTTAAAAATGCTGTAAAGAATATGTTGTCATATGTGACAGGAAAAGCAGCAGGTAATGTGTTACATTGCTTTAAAAGGGAGGCAAACCACCTTGTAAAGTTCTCTGCTGCTAAATCTGATGACAATACTGCCAGGAGACCTGTGAAAACTGAAATGTGTGCTTTAGTTTAAGATGTTTCGATGGAGTGTGAGAATACTACAGCTGAGATAGTTGAGTCACTCCTGTGTCAACATGTTACAACCAAACTACGAAAATGTACATTTGTAGAAGGAGGGGACATTCAAGTCCTGATATGTTATGCAAGCATGACTTCCCTTGAATAGGGTTCCTCGGTATAGAAGCATAGCAACAGTAACATTATCTCTGGTGTCTAGTTGTTTCCCACACCACTTTTTTGTACTTTTTTTTTTTTTATTATATGCCTTTAAGCCATGGCATATGGAGTGTAGCCTGGGGTCTAGTATCTCCCTCAAACAGACATACTATGCAGAGTAATACCTGGTGTCTAGTGATCCACCTGATCCTGTGTGCCATTAAGGCAGGTAGCTTAAGAATTTTCTCTGGTGGCTAATGGTTTGTGGTTCCCCCCACCCAATGTTGATGGCTCTGGTCATTAGTCTAGGGATGTGTGGAAGTAGGACACTCACCCCAGCCCATACACACACATAGACATGCAAACAAAAAAGTGCAGCATACTAGCATTCAGCAAACAAAGCTAGTCATACTTTGTATGATATAAGTTATCCTCTTCTTCAGACAGACACAATCATGAGTGATCTGGATACTTATGTGAATAACTCTCATTCAGTCATTATATTTCTGCTATGATTAAGAAATCTTTCTACCTGGCCCAGTTAATTTCCAAAGGAATATCTTAAAGATCCAAGGAACTCACGTTTCCAGAGTAGTCCTCCCTTATCACATCCATCATGGAATAGAATGCACTCTTTGGTATGTACAAATCCAAGCATATCACTCGACTGGAAATGCCCTAGTAATTTTTATCCAAAAAATTAGAGGCCTTATATCCTTCAGCTATCCCAAAGAGTAGCACAATTCTTGAAATAGTCAATATCCTACTAACTGCTATGAGTTAACCAGTGTTTAGCTTTTCATGCCATGAAAGACCCATCCTATTTGGCTTCCTATTTCTTCCCAAAACCAGTATCTCTACTAGGGACCTAACTTTACTCCAGCAGACATTATAAGGCTCTCTGGAGGCATTGGTTCCTAACCCAACATACCCCCAGCCTATGGCATAAGTTACCACTACAGGTTATCTGCCTTTAAGGTTAGTCTTGATTATTGGATGGGCAGACATAAATTTGCAGCCAGATTATAATGGATGGTTCTGCTTGATTTTGTGATACTGGCACTACTGAGTATTCTGAAAGGTGGCAAGAACTTTTAACTGCATCTACTTAAAGGTGTATATACATAGGGCTTGTAAGGTTCCCTGGGATCACTTGGCTAGTATTGCTCCTTTGTTCCTATATACATAAGTACGGATCCCTGTCCATGTTACAGTATGTATTTATACTTACGCGACTGAAGACAAGCTGTCCTCTTTTTCTTTGTTTTCATAAGAAGGCTATAATTATTCTCCCCCTTGAAGAATAATGCTAAGTGTCATACTATAATTAAAGGACTGCTGTTATGTTAAATTAACCAAAAGAATAGTTATGCTAGAAGGCCAAGCTTGACATGGGAATACATCATGCAGTATTTGGCGTGTTTCAGTCCCATCATGGCAGCATGGACACTTTTAGTAATTGTGTACTGGTCATAAACATAAAAAGGCTCTCACAGTGGAATCGAATGAATGTTGGAGCTGAAAAATCCACAGGACAAAAATGTATAATTAAAATGCATTTATTAAACAAATTCAAAACAAGCAATTGTGAAAGGTCAAGCGTTTTCATCTCTAACAAGATAGGACTTCTTCAGAACCAATTAGCCCTTTTTATAATTGATAAATTACATAATGTGATCCAACAATCATACAATTGATAATAATCTAGGTTCTTAAAGCTACATACACTTTTTTAAAAAACAAACTGTGAATCTAAAAACACAAGTCTGTTAACACAATGTGCAATACTGTAATAAAACATACCAGATGATCCATAAGAACAGTAAAAATCTAAACATGATAATAGAATTTTGGTAAATTAGAAATTTGCTGCTTTGTGTTTTAAAATGGGTGCAGTTGCCTAATAAGCTCCTTTTTCTCAATTTTATAAACCACCCCCCTCCATTGTTGCTTTTAATGATGTCAACTATACCAAATAAGAACTTAGTGAAATGGAGGCAAAGTAGGCTATGTTTATATAATGCAGTGTTAATGTTTTTATTTTCTATGGCAGAAATGTGCTCATAAATCCATTTTTGTAGTTATCTTTCTGTCTCGCCTATATAAAAATAATTGCACCCCTGGCAAGTAGCTGCACAGATAAAACCCTAGAAGCACAATTTTCTACCTGTAAAGAAATGCATTGAGTGGGGTTACCTATTGTAACTTGTAAAATGTATGCACATTGTTCACAAGCCCCACAATGTGTGGGCCCTCTGTTGAGGGCATTGGTAACTGACCTCAGGTGTTCAAAGAAAAACTTTAGATTATGGCCAGTTTTGTAAACAAAATTTGACATCACCTAAGGTGTTAATTAGCTTGGAACTACTTTCAAAAATAACCCAGTTCTTTACCAAAATGCCTTTGATTTCCTTCCTGCAACCCCCGAAGTGAACCACCATTGAGTTAAAGAAGACTTAGTTTGACATGGGACTAGATCATGCATTATTTGGTATTGTTCAGTCACATCATGGCAGCAAGGACTCTTTTAGTAATTGTGTACTGGTCATTCTCTCTAACTATACACACTCACACACACACACACACACACACACACACACACACACACACACACACACACATGCATGCACACACTTATACATTCCCTTTTTGTACTTAAAGGAAACTGCTCATTTCTGAAGCTTAGGCATTTGACTTTTTGTCTCTTTTTTATTTTTTCAAGATATAGTAGCAGTATGTTTTATATCCAACATCACTACAATGCAGAAAAAAATTAAGTCATATACTGTTTTCTCTTTCTCCAAGTTGTGACAATCTAAAAGTCAGAATAATAAAGTAAGCAAGCAAATTTACTAGCAAGGGCCTGCATGGCCTCAAAAAACATGAATTTCAATTGGTGTACATTTACACAAAAAATGTATTTTTCAAGTACTGTCAGTGTAATCATTTATGTACTTAAGGAGGCAGTTTTTCAGTTATGTATGAGCTGATATGTTTTGAGGAATGAGAAGTATATGTGACATAATATTTTGTATATACATACCTTTGCATTTATACCTTCCAATGCTCACATTTGTGATAGACTCCTCTGTATAAAATAGACTACATATACACTGTAGCAAGCTTTACGGGTTGCTGTGTGTGTGTGTGTGTGTGTGTGTGTGTGTGTGTGTGTGTGTGTGTGTGTGTGTGTGTGTGTGTGTGTGTGTGTGTGTGTGTGTGTGTGTGTGTGTGTGTGTGTGTGTGTGTGTGTGTGTGTGTGTGTGTTTATACACACAGACATATGCTGGTGAATAATGCAAAGAAAATACATTATAAACTATAATACATGAAACATTATCAAAAACATACTTTCACTTCAAATTTATGTTTTAGTGGTGAAAAATAACTTATTCTGTTAACTATTATTCTGCTTTTTATAGGTTGATCGAACTATTTGTCAGTGGGGCATGTAATTTTTTGCATAAATTGTTTAATGATTTTTCATTATGCAGTATAGCTATTCATAATGTATTGCATGGAAAAATACAGATTAATATTAAAAGACTAAACGATTCCCAAGAAGAAATATTTTCAAAAATTGGGAAAAATGTTGCATACTCTGCTTTCTTACTTTTGTGTGTAGGATGTGAAGGCTGGAAAGATGCCGCAGATATTCTAGCTTACTGTAAGCAAAATCCACACTAGCGAGTCGATTTAGCATGTGGTCTTGAAAGTCACTTGCAAGCAACCCCAACTTCTGTGTTAGAAGATGAAATAATGTATTTGTAATTATTTCAATACAATGACTTCTTTGTGATATATAACTGTTTTCCTATGAATAACACAATGTGCTCTTAGCTAAAGTAATGATCAGAGCCTTATACGGCACAAAGCACACTCATCAATGCAATCTAAAATATCAGTTTATAGCTTTATTCTGTTTTTCTTTACTGGAATGTTCATTTTAGAGTTGCTTCATAAGACAAAGTTTCCATTTTACTACTCTATGTCCCAATTCTTATTTAGGTTTAGGAACTTTGGGTAGTTACCAACATGATATCATGGATAGAAGTTGCAAAAATGGAATTTTGCAGTCCTGTTGGCCATGCTCTTTATAACACAATCAGAAGTTCAGCAAGTCCATAGATTCTCATACTAAAGCCACTGATATACTGAGATGACAGGAGCCACTTGGTGGTTTGGGCACTTAGTGAGGATGCTCTTCAGTGCTTCTTATCAAATGTGTTCCAGGCAGAGACCTCTAAAATTAGTGCCACTGTAGACTCAAAACATAATAGAAGGATTATAACACTCAGCTCGACAAAGAATTCCTCCAAGAACTACAAAATATACTGAGGACCATTATGATGGACAGACAAATCTAGGCTGACTTGTTTAACCTGACATCACTATGACCTTCACCAGGATCAATGGTTTAGAAAAAGGATGTACTGCTACTCAGCAACACATTGCTTGAAAATATATCTTTAGTGATCTAAAATTCTTCAATGTTTTATAATGATCAGATGCAGACCTCACTAAGTCAATCATTCAGAAGCTTGATTTTATTGTCAGACTAAACTAGTCACAATTTGATTTTTTGCATAATTTTACATATCAGTCACAGCTGTAAAGAGCAAATGTTACATTCTTCAGGAATTATGCACTCCTGTAAATAAATCCAGCAAATTGCCCATTGCAAACCAGCATAGCCAAGTTATTGTAGGTGTGCCAGAAATTCTCATGTTGTTACATCTATTTAATTCTCAACAATTGTGTCTTCTCGACTAAATGTAAATTACTATCATGTGATCTGCTTTCTATCAACATTTGGAATTGTTAATATGTTACCATTAATATATTATAGGTATGTAAAAAGCATATGTCAAGATAATGCTGAGGGTGTTACTGAATACATGCCCAAATGGCATGTCTTAAGTGTCAGAGATCATAAACAGGGCATGCGAATAACTTCAGTCACATCTTATTATGCCTATATCATGGATTATGATTTTTTTTATACCTTAAAAAGACATAAAATTACTGCACAAAGTTAATGATTAATTTCTTGAACTAGTTTTACAATTCTTACTCCTGTATATAACTGATAATAAGAGTTTAGCTCGAAATATATTGACTTGTGAATGTGTGTGTGAGATGATTGGAAATGACATCTTACCTGTGGATATTACACAAGAAAATTCAATGAGAAAGACTTAAAACACAGATTATATAACTCACAGATATATTTGAGTAACTTTACTAATCCTTTACATATAATTCCTTGCAGAAACAGTTACTTTTCCAAGCTTTACAGCTTGTGCATCATTTCCATCTGCTTTTTGTCATTTTCATAATAGATAATGTAGATTTTAGATAATTGCTATAGGATGAAGTGTGTTCACAATAGAGTTCTTACAATATTCAGTAAAGACATGGTGGCACAGATGTCTTTTTTGACACTGGGCTTAGTTTTAAATCATTTATTGCTCATAAAAGTTCATAGTTAAAGATACATATATCAACCTCTTAGCACAGAGTTCAGAGTCAAAGCCAAAAAAAAAGATGTGGTACAAAGACCCAAAATGAAGGGCAGATTTTAAATACTGGTCTTTTGTAATTAGAAAGTTGCTAGAATTACAGGTTTTGCATTAGCATGCATTTTCTGAAGGATATGAAGTCTGAAACTCAAATGTCTCTCATTGCTTGGTGGCCGCAGTTCTCAACTAAATTGCCAGAAAACCACACGTTTTATATGGAATAGAGCAAAAAATAAGGCAAAATTAGGGTCATTCTGAGAAATTAGGGACAAATGAAAGCTATGGATAAAGAAATAAATGATAAGGTATGGTTGCTGGCAGTTTTATCCACAGAAAAGGAAAAAATCCTGGTTAGAACATCAGGAATCCCTAATGTTGTAGAAAAAAAACTAAGTATGTCATCAAATGGAAGATACAGCATGAAGATGGTAGGTTGAATATTACATTGGCTACATATGTGTGTGTGGAGGTCTTTGCAAAAAAATATTGTACCACAAAGGCAAGTGCAGATAAAGAGTTCTGTTATCAGATCACAATGGGAAGAAAATTTGTTAAGAAATAAGTGATATACACTGGAGAAACTCTAGAGACTATTGTATGCATTTTCCTTGAATGATGTAAGAGCTGCATCTAGGAAAACCAAGAAGACTGTAAGCCAAAATATTCATTACACCAAGGTAATTTGCGCCAACACAACAAACGTTTTATCACTTTAAAGATAATCCAGGGATAAATAGCTCATTAAAACAAATTCCCCATATCTATCAGTGGCATACCTCAACCTCTTAGAGAAAGAAATCTGGACATAGCCACAAAAATGGGGGGATAAAGGCCCAAAATTGGGGACACTTTTTAAATATTTCTCTTTCAAACTTAGAAAGTTGCTAGAACAACAAGTTTTGGCTTAGCATGGCTTTTCTGAAGGATATTGTTCTCCTCACCAGAAGAATCCAGGGCTTCAAAAATCTACCTTACACAGACAGGCTAAAAGCCCTATTCCTCTACTCAGTTTCACAGAGACTCATCAGAAGTGACCTTTGTCTGGCATACAAGGTTCATAGGTTCATAGGTTCATACTAGGCTATCTGCCCTAGAGCATTTATAAGCCTAGCCAGAGTGTGTTTGGCTTTCTCCACCCATTTTAAATTAATTTTGCTATGCCTTTTTTTGAGGTTAGTATACTGTGCCTCTGTCTAACAGTGACACAGAAGTGATAGCCGGGGTAAACCTACGATCTCCCATCCACTCATCAAGATTCCTCTTGAAGAGAGTCAATGTGGGACTCTGCCTAACCTGGACTGGGATTTTATTCCAGAGTGAAGGGAGCCTCTGGGTTATGAATCTGTCCCTCCAGCATGTCCTATTTATTTCAGTGCTGAGGTTCAAGTCTCTCGAGAGCTGTAGCTTGATGGGATTTGGATTTTCTGAGGTGCAGCATGTCCATTAATTCTGGGTTGGACATGGCATTATCGTCAGGCACAGATCGCCTCTGAGCAGGCGGTATGCCACTGAGTAGAGCTGGAGTTTCTTTAACCGGGCAGCATATGGCATCTGTTTGAGCCCTTTGATCCTCTTGGTGAGGTACTTTTGGGGTCTTTCCAGTTGCTGCAGGTGTCTGGTAAGGTACATCCCAAAAGGGGCATTGTACTCAATTATGGGCCTGATGAGGGATGAGTAAAGAGGCGATGACCTCCCCTGATCTATATGTGAATCCCTTCATGATTAGGTGGGCTATATAAAATGTTTTTCTAACCACTTTGGCCACGTGGTTGTCAAATGAGAGATTGCTATCAACTTGGGTCCCCAGGTCCCTAATGACTTCTTCTGTACTTAATGGATTACCACCTATGTGGTAATTTGTGGGCACTTTGTTTTGCCAAAGGGATGACTATACACTTTTTGGCATTTAGCTTGAGGCTATGGCTCTGGCACCAGTTGTCTGTTTCTATGAGGCCCTTTTGGAGGATGCTTGTGTTGGCTGGAGAGTTGATTATGGCGCCCAGTTTGCAGTCATCTGCGAACTTGGTCAGCCACAGTCCTCCCGTGTTGGCCTGTACCGCCGAGAAATATATACCGAACAAGAGAGGTTCCAGGACTGAGCCTTGTGGGATGCCACTTGTAACTGGTTTGGAGTCTGACATGGCTCCAGCAATTCTAACCATGTGGGTTCTGTCCTTGAGCCAGTTTGCAACCCATCTAGTGACATAGGGGTTTATATTTAAGCTGGTGAGCTTATCTATAATGCCCGAGTGGGGTATTGTATCGAAGGCTTTTCCGAGGTCCAGGTAGGCTGTGTGGACCACCTTCCTCTCGTCAATGGCCTTGGTGACTGTTTGAAAGAAATTGACCAGGTTTAAGAGGCAGGATCTGCCCTTAACAAAGCCAAACTGGGTAGGATCCAGTGTCTGTAGGTCCCCAATATCTTTATTTATGAGGTCCATGATGATCCTTTCCATAGCTTTGCAGAGCAAGCTAGTCAGGCTTATGGGGCGATAGTTTCCAGGATCCGTTGAGGCACCACCTTTGTGGAGAGGGACCACTGTTGCTCTACGTCACTCTTTGGGTACATATCCTGTAGTGAGGCTAAGACTGAACAGTAGTTTTATGTTTGGGTTTAGCTCTTCTTGGAGTTCATGTAGGGCGCAGCCTGGGACACCATCTGGTCCCATTGAAGCTGTGTTTTTTGCTTTGGAGAGGGCGGCTCTTACCTGAGCATCTGAGATGTCAGGGGGGCAGCACTCTGTTGGGATAGATATTTGCCCTTTGGTGGGGAGGGGAGAAGTTTGCACTGAACCTGTCAGCTAGGATGTTGGCAATGTCTGTGGGCTCGGTGTATTTTTGTCATTTTGGACTAATTCTGAGCATATCTGGGAATTCCCACCCAGGTTCCTAACATAACTAAAGAAAGCCTTGTGATTATCCTTAGTGTCCTGTGCAATTTTTCTCTCGAAGCTGGCCTTAGACGATTTTATGAGTGTCAGTAGTTTTTTGCTAATACTGATCAGAGATGCCTTCCCTTTTTGGGATTTTGCTCTATCATGTAGTAGCTTCCTCCTTCTATTGTATAGTTTGTTTATGTCTGGGGTCCACCAGACAGGACGTCTGCCTTTGGAGGATTGGGTCTTGGTTTTATTTGGGATTGCATGATCCATGCATTCCTGAAGGTGTTCATAGAATGCGTTTATAAAGGATTCTGCGGTCTGGGCCATATTTTCCACAGGCCCGGGGGCTTTGAAGGATTTCGCCTCGGTTTTGAGGCATGTTAAATTTGCTTTAGAGAAGTTTTTCACTGTGGTTTTCTGGGCAGGTGGTGGGGTCGGGATGTGAATATCCAGTGAGATTAGTTTATGGTCTGATCTTACCAGTGAGGATACACTTCTGGTCTGGAGCATAGTGTCCCCATGTTGGTGATGATCAGGTCCAGTATGTTTTCCCCTCTTGTGGGAGTGGTAACAAGTTGTTCCATAGCATTTGAGTTTATAAATTCTAGGAACCTTTGGGCTAGGGTGTTGGAGCTAGAGTAATGCTCCCAGTCTATGTTTGGGTAGTTTAAGTTGCCCAATATAATGGTGTTTGGAGAGACTGTCATATTTTCCAGTATTCTCAGGAAGGCCAAGTGGGGTTCCTGTGTTTGTGAGGGTGGTCTGTAGCAGGCTATAAACTGGAAGGCAGTTTTACCCACAGTTAGTTGCACATGGATAGTCTCTGATGCTTCATGCTGTGCCACCAACCTGGAGGTGTGGGTATCTTTGACGAATATTGATACTCCCCCTCCTTTTGTGGTTTAGTCCAAGTTTTGGGGCCGAAAAGCATGGTATGAGGTATAACCTGGTAGTGCTGGGGTGCTCTCGGAAGCCTTGAACCAGGTTTCTGTTACTGCACAGATATCGATGTTCTCCATGCTAAGGAGAGTTTCGAGTGTGTGCATCTTGAGGTTTAGACTTCTGGCATTGAGTAGCATTACTCTTAGTTTCTTATCCCTTGTGATACCTATGGAGGTGGGTTTGTCTTTTGAGCCTTGCCTAAAAAAAGCACTATGAGGGTAGCAAAAGCCTTTGCCAATATCCGAAAGCCCAGGGGTGACAGGTGCAAGCCGTCCCTAGCGAAGCATCGTGGCTTGTTGAGCATGTCATCCCAGGCTGACAGGCATTGGATCCCCTTTGAATGACACCAACACTTAAGCCAATTGTTGAAATTGATCATCTTGTCTTGATATTGTGGCATCATTCTTGGTGAGGGTAAGATGCTACTCAAGGTCAGGGTTATACCGGCCTGGGCTACATGCTCAGAGAGCTCCTCTATGTCTCTTTTCATGTAGTCCAGGGAGGTACGTCTCAGGTCATTCACACCAGCATGGACAATGACTGAGTCATATTTGTACTTGCCTTGGAGTGACCTGAGTGCTTGTGTTATGTGGCGGATGCTAGCGCCTGACAGGCAGCTCACCGTGACCTTCTCCTTGTTCAGCCTGGTGAGCGGGACGTCAGTGTGCCTGACGATAGAGTCACCTATTACAAGTGTATCAGGTGTGTTGATTAGCCTTAAGGGCTGTGACTGTTCGGCACACTGGCTTTGTGAACTATGTGTTGCACGTGTTTTGTTTTGGGGTAGCGGTTGCTTGGGTGTCTGCTTTGGAGGTCTCTGCTGCTTAGGCAGATTTTTATTTAGAGCCTCGAGTATGTTTTTGTGTGTTTATGTGTTTGGTTTGTTGTCATGGTAGGTCTATGTGAGACTGGAATTGTAGTGAGTGTGGTTTCCTTCTCCTCCTGACTGGTTACGCCAGTACTGAGTTGAGAGAGCTTAGCCTCCAGTTTGGCTATATGGTTGCATCTTTCACATGTGTTGGAATTTGTTGGGAGGAGGAGAGGGTTGCCTGTGTACATGAGGCAGTTGTAACATTGCCTCAAGATTCCCAGATTCACCAGCTGGACCAGAGAGGAGATTGACAACTGACCTTTGGACATGCTAGAATAGTATTGGGAATTCCTTTATAATTGAAAAAAGGGCCAATGGGGAACAAGGTACTCAAGGGGAGTTTGTGAGGGTGTAGTGCTTTTAATTTTTTAGAGCTGACTTATATAATTGCTTTAGTGAGCAAGTGCCAGGTAACTTAAATGCAATGTGTTACAGGTAACTTAAGTGCAAAAATGACAAACAGTAACTTTCTTTCAAGTGAAACAAGGAAATAAGTACAGTAAGCAATGCAGATATCACTAGGGATCCACAGAAGTGCTAAAAGGCCGTGTTTTAGGTGGAATTAGCATTTCAGTGAAATAAACAAACAACAAGCATACAAATAAAGCTAGATTCAGCAGGCCTGGATCTAGTCTATGCTACATCAAACAAGGTGTACCAATTTCAGTAAGAAACAGTTAGAATATGCAGGCACTATAAGCCTTTAACCAGAAATTCCCTGCTCAGAAGGGCAGGTGATCTCGGTCCCGGCCTTGATGGGACTGCTACAAATCTGCAAGTCATGCTCTTCTTGCGTAACCCACACACAAAGCTTCAAACTGGTCTGTGACATCAATAGGACTTGGTGGTACAGATATGTGTCCCAGACACTCCTCCATCTGTGGAATAGACTCCCTCTCCACATCATGCAGAGTACCTCTTTATCCCTTTTTAAATGCAACCTGGATAACTGGAAGGGAAACAGAAAATACATTCCTGGGATTCCACCCGCATCCCTGCTGGGCAGGGTCATTGGGTACTGACTTGTCTAAACATGGGCTAAATTCTTGGCTAGGTTTATAAGGGCCTCAGGGCCAATAGCCTTGTAACTTCCTATGATCCTATGATCCTATTAAGTCTAAAAATCAAATGCCTGACATTATTTTTCTGACTTCAGTCCTCACTGATTTGCCAGAAAACTGCAATTTTATGAGAACAGACCAAAAATACGAGTTCAAAATCTGGACATTCTGTGAAAATCTGGACAGTCGAGAGCTATGATCAGTGGTATTGTGTTGTAATGCCCTTATGAAACCAGCATTCACAGAGTGATGTTTTATTCAGTGCAAAGCTATGACAACATGGGATGTCCTAAGTGTTCTGCACATGTTATATTACCTGAATAATACACACTGCAGTGTGAGCCACAAGCCACATGCCCATAGTTCCACACCGTCCTTGTGTTTCATACATGACCAGACGTAGACAACATGGACAGCATGTTAAGCACCTTCAGAACATAAGCTGAGACATGGAATTACTGGTTGTCCCAGTATGTCAAAACCGGTTTTATAAAGACTCTCTTTCTTCAAGTAATGCAGACTATCCCCAGACTCCTTATCATTTGTGCCACTGCTGTATGCATCGGTAGTTGTGGCCAGAGTTCATGCTTGTGGGTTTGCAGTGCTTTACTATTCTAATACTGGAATTCCACTGATCTTAAGATACCTGCATGTAATAAATGTCTACCACCTTAGAACATCCTTGTGGCCTGGGCAGTTGACATGATAGTTTCATGCCCGAGTACATCTGGAACACTATATGTGTCAGTGTGAGGGCAAAGGGTATAATGAAATTCACTGAAGGAGGTAGAGAAAGCCCAGTGGTATTTCTCTGAACATACAGGGTAGCTACCACCATTTTACTGATGGGGTCTTGCAAAATACCATGAAAGACAATTATGTCAAAATAGACACTGTGATGGTTCCACCACTGCCACTAATATGTGGCATCCCCACATTGTGCCAGTAATCAAGGAGCCTGAATCCTCATCATTGACACTGGACAGGGATGTTCACTTGGAATAAAAATGGACACACTCAGTATTTCCAGAAGTAAACATCTCTGCATCAAGCACAATTTCCCTTAAATGCACAAAAGGAACACAGTCAGCCTGGGGTCTGGATTTCTCTACATCTATCTCCCTCTAGTTCACCAGTAAGACTCAGAACTGGAACAACTTCAGAGTTAAGTTCTCTGCCGAGTGCCCAAGCTAACTCCTCCATTGGTCTCTCTGTGAAACCAGTGCTTCATATCGCTGCTCCAAGTAGCTGAAACACACACACACACACACACACACACACACACACACACACACACACACACACACACACACACACACACACACACACACACACACACACACACACACCTGAGACAGGTTGGTACAGGTTTACTAGCTATGCCCCCTTCTGCCCAGACTGTAAGGTAGTTACCACTGCCACCAGGCACTACAAAGCCAGCTACCTAAGGCTCTTACATGAGTACCCAATTACACTGAGTGAGATCAATATTAATACAAATGGTAATGTTGACCAAACAGTAAGGCTTTCAGGAGTGGCCAGAGTTATCACCAGATATGTATATGCAAATACTCTCAAAACTTAAAGAACACAAGAATACTAAATATCTATTTACGGTAAACACCAGAGTTTCAGACACAGGGAATATTAAAAATAAGAATACACAAGAAAAAATCTCCTGGATACTGCAGCCAATGATGTAAAATTGTAAATATCCAGAGGAAAAAATATGTTGGTGGCACACAGCAGGTACATTAGCAAAAGTACGTTTAATATAAAAGAACACAGAGAAAGTAAGCGCTTTCGCGGACAACTCCCACTTCATCAGACTAACATTAAACAGGTTTAACAAAACATTTTAAATAGACTCCTAGATCACATAGCAACCAATAAAAACAAGACATAAAAGCATGTTGAGTACAAATTAAAGTGCTAGCACACCAAGGTGCTAATGTCATAAAATGAAATAGTCAACAACTATACAAATATCCTTTTTAAAACTAATAATACCTTCATAAAGCCAAGTATTAAAATTATATATATACACAAATATATTCATAAAATACATAAGTATATAATCTGTGTTCAAAAAATGCAGTACATGTAAAAAGTATAAAAATATATAGAGAGGCTAAGCAAAGTAAATATTACTAAAAGGTATGTTTTATATATACACATTACATACAAATATTAATGTTTCAGTGATATTGCTCTTAAAAAAGGTTTTAAGGATACTTTATTATTAAGTCCAGGTGGTACATCCGCCTGGAATTTGAGTATCCATTCCTGCTCAACACATTCTGTACGACTATTCAAATTACTTCCTCTTTTATTAACAGGGACTATTTTAAGTAAAAAAACTTAAAACCAAGTGTGTGACCTTCTTTTTTGATGTGTGTTGCAAGTGCACTGCTTTCCTTAACATTCCTGACATCCCTTACTGTGCTTAGCCTCTCTCTATATATTTTTATACTTTTTATATGTACTGCATTTTGTTTAATGTTAGTCTGAGGAAGCGGGAGTTGTCCGCGAAAGCACTTACTTTCTCTATGTTCTTTTATATTAAATGTACTTTTGCTAACGTACCTGCTGTGTGCCACCGTTTTTTTTTCCTCTGGATATTTACAATATTAAAAATAATACAGATGGAAAGTTTCACACAGTTATAGAAAAACAGTACTTCCAATCTCACTATATTTTCCTGACTGATCAAAAAGAATTACTGTTCCCTAGTTAAGTTACTTACTGCTGCAAGGCAAAATGCTGTGGGTGAGTCAGATCCAAATCAGAATACAGAATGCTGAGAGCAAACTCTTACTATCTAAATATTAATTTTGGCTTACAGAATGAAATTATACTCATGTGGTTATCTGACTCTTGTTACCCATGCTATCACCAACACTGGAGGCTGACAGGAGTTTAGCACCAATGTGTTACCATACACACAACTAGAGCTTTGTTTAGATCTCCTGGAAGTCATAAAACCATAAAACACTTCTACTCTTCATAGAGGAGCTACAACCTATACTCTAGCACAGATATTGCATCTCTGGCCCCATTCAAAACTGTGGAATAACTTCTTTAGGACTTAATCCACAAAGTAATTTAATTTCAAGAATATTTTGCAAACTCAGGTGGATTAAGATTAACCTCTTCATTTCCTGTATATGTTGTTACACTGTATACATTTAATTCAGTTACAGTAATACATGTACATTTCTTTTCCTTCCAGCAGGGAGCTCTGTTGATACATTTTAACACAAGCAAACCTCAGAAATACATTTTCAACACAAGCATCACTACAGATCAGTCTTACCAGGCTTGATAGTTGTTGCTGAAGCACCTACCAAGAGGAGAAAATGCTGAGAGAAGAAAGGAGCCACTTTTGAGATTTTAAGTATTTTCTTCTGATTTATTTCTTAGAAAAACTGCATTGCCGCCTACTTTTCAGCATTTTCTTGATTGTAAAAGTTGATGTCTGTGTTAGAAACAGTATTTAGAACATACCTAGAGCCTGTTTATTGCATTTTTTGTGTTGCACTTAATTTAAAATCGTTTTTTCTTAAAATTGCATTTTACCTGCCTCTGACCTAGCACACACGTGTTGGGGTCATTTATTGCACTGTTCTGACTAATTTGCTACTTGTGTGTCTCTGCTATCCTTAAACAAAAACAAAAAAAAAAAAAAAAATCTTGCTATTTTCCCACTTTCTATAATTAAAAAAAAAAGTTCAGTTACAGAGTTGCTGTTCTGAACTGTTTGTAAGCTTCTTGGAGGCCAGTGCTTACTTGGGCTAAAGGGAAGTCTCTGTGTTCACCAGCGGCAGTGGTTAACACTGAGCAGCCTGCCTGTCCCTGTAGGAGTGGTTACTGCCTATAAACTGTAGTTTTATTGGCCATTTTGGGTCTATTCTAAACTCCTTGATCTCTCTCTCTTAAAACCCTGCAACTCTCTTTTTGCGCAGTCTTGCACACAGAGCAGCGTCGGGCATCGCTGGTTAGCTGGGGTATACTATTCCTGGCTCCACAAAGTCTGCGCTGCAAATTTTCCCTTAGAACTAGGCAAGCCTCAACTCAAGTGCTTCAGATCAACTGCTCTTATTGCAGCACTTGCATTACCCAAATCAGCACTTGTCCAAATCTCCTAGACAGCACTATTATTTTCCAAATCTCCTACACAGCACTATTATAATACAGCATAAGACCCTTGATTGTCCACAAGACAAGTGAAATTTACTTTTCCAAGCATGTCCAGAGGTCAGCTTCAGGTTTACTCTCCAGTTCATCTGGTGAAATTGGGCATCCTGAGGCAATGTCACAACTGCCTCATGTATACGGACAACCCTCTCCTCTTACCTCTAGACACAAACACTTGTGAGAGATGCAAATACACAGCCAGACCTGAGGCTAAGCGTTCTCAACCCATGACTGTAACAGACAGTCAAGAGGAGAAGAGACACACTAGCATCACACCACCAGTCACACATGGATCTACAAAACAAGCACTGGCAAAACATTCACATAAATACACAAAAACATATTCGGAGGTACTAGGTACCAATCTGAAAAAGAAACAGGGCCCTCCAAAGCAGACAAGCAAGCAACCTGCACCTCCAAACACAAGCCAGAAAACACATAATTCACCTCAGCAGTGTGCCTCATGACAGCCCCTAAGGCAAAACACCATACCCAACACGCTAGTAATAGGAGACTCTATAGTAAGGCACACAGATGTTCCACTCACCAGGCTGAACAAGGAGAAGGTTACTGTCAGCTGCCTGTTGGGTGCTAGGATCCACCACATAGCACAGGCACTTAGGTCACTCCAGAACAAGTACAAGTACGATGCTGTCATTGTACATGTTGGTGTGAATGATCTAAGATGTACCTCCCTGGACTACATGAAAAGAGACATTGAGGAGTTCTCTGATCATGTAGCCCAAGCTGGTATGACCCCAACCTTGAGTAGCATACTACCTTTACCTAGAATGATACCACAATACAAAGACAAAATGATCAATTTCAACAATTGACTAAGCTTCTGGTGTCATTCTAAGGGGATCCAGTGTCTGTCTTCCTGGGATGACATGATAGACAAGCCTCGCTGCTTCACCAGAGATGGTTTGCACCTGTCACCCCTAGGCTTTCGAATACTGGCCAAGGCTCTTGCCGTCCCCATAGTGCCTTTTTTAGGCAAGGCTCAAAGGACAAACCAACTACCGTAACCAGCACAGGTAACTAAAAACTAAAGGTAATGCTACTCAACACCAGAAGTCTCAACCTCAAAATGCACGCACTCGAGGCACTCCTCAGTATGGAGAAAATCAATGTTTGTGCAATGACGGAAACCTGGTTCAAGGCTCCAGAGAGCATCCCAGCACTACCAGGTTACAATTCATATCATACCTTCCGGCCTCAGTTACCGGATCACAGTACAAAGGGTGGAGGTGTATCCATATTCATCAAGGATACCCACATCTCCAGGTTAGTGGCACAGCGTGATGCCCCAGAGATCATCCATGTGCAACTATCAGCAGGAAAAAACACATTTAAAGTCATAGCCTGTTATAGATCACCCACCATGTCCCAAGATGCTCACTCAGCATTCCTTGAGGCATTGGAAAATATAAAGGTCCTACCCAACACCATAATTTTGCGTGATTTTAACTACCCTGGTATAGACTGGGTGAACTACCAAAGTTATAACTCCTATTCCCGGTGGTTCATAGAATTTATAAATTCAAATGCCCTTGAACAACTGGTATGTTCTCCCACTAGAGGGGACAACATATTGGATTTAGTCATCACAAATATGGGTGCCCATTGTACCACACCCACTATCACTCCCTTTCTGGTAAGATCAGACCACAAACTGATAACCCTGGACATCCTCACCCCTCCACCTCCCCCAGTCAAAGAAACCATCGTAAAAAACCTTTCCAAAGCAAACTTCAAACTACTTGCATCAGAAGTGGAAAGCTTCACTATTCCCTTGCAGAAGGATAATGATAGTCAGGATGCAGAATCCTACACCAAGGCACTTTATATACATCTTCAGGATTGCATGGACCATGCTATCCCAAATAAAACCAAGACTCCTTCCTCAAGCAAGAAGAAACCAGTCTGGTGGACCCCGGCCATAAGCAAACTATACAATAAAAGGAGGAGACTTATAGAAAAAAGGCCAAATCTCAAGTAGAAAAATCATCCCTGATCAGCATTAGTAAGAAATTGAGGGCCCTCATCAAGTCAACTAAAGCCAATTTTGAAAAGAAAGTTGCCAAGGATGCCAAGGATAACCATAAGGCCTTCTATGGTTACGTCAAAAACCTAAATGGCAATGCTCAGGTCTGTTCTGAGCTTGTACAAAATGGAACAAAATACACTGACCCCACTGACATTGCCAACATCTTGGCTGACAGGTTCAGTGCAAATCCTCTCCCACCACCACCTGCAGGGCATATTACTATTCCAGCGGATTGTGTAACTCCAATTATTACTGATACATTGGTTAATAAGGCTCTATTTAAAGCTAAAAACACTGCCTCCATGGGACCAGATGGTGTCCCCGGCTGTGTCATACGCGAGCTCCAAAATGAATTAACCCCGCATCTGAATACCCTGTTCAGTCTCAGCCTCTCAACAGGATATGTGCCTATAGAATGGCACACAGCAACGGTGGTTCCGCTGCACAAGGGTGGGCCCACAACCGACCCTGGGCACTACTGACCAATAAGCCTGACCAGTCTGATCTGTAAGGCAATGGAGTGAATCATTATGGAACTCATAAATGGAGAGACTGGGAACCTCCAAACACTTGACCCCACACAGTTCGGCTTCGTCAAGGGCAACTCATGCCTCCTGAACCTGGTGGACTTCTTTGAGACAGTTGCTCAGGCTATAGATAAGGGAAAGGAGGTACACACAGCTTACCTTGACCTTGCTAAAGCATTTGACACCATTTCCCATTCGGGTATTATTGATAAACTCACCAACCTGGGCATAAACCCTTATGTCACAAGATGGATCACAAACTGGCTCTCAGACAGATCCCACAAAGTAAGAGTAGCAAGATCTATGTTTGAATCCAGACCAGTAATGAGCAGTGTGCCTAAGGCTCTGTCCTGGGGCCTCTCCTGTATGGCATATACTTCTCAGAAGTACAGGCAAGCACTGAAGGGCTGTGGCTGACCAAGTTTGCAGACGACTGTAAACTGGGTGCTATAATAGAGTCTCCGGCCGACATGGATATCCTCCAGAAGGACCTTAATGAGACTGATGCATGGTGTCAAAGCCATGGTCTCAAGCTAAATGCTAAAAAATGCATAGTAATTCCCTTTGGAAAAAACAGAGTACCCGCAAACTACCACATAGGAGGTAACCCCCTGAAATCTGAAGAAGTAATAAGGGATCTAGGGACCCAAGTAGATAGTCAGCTTTCCTTTAATAACCATGTTGCCAAGGCAGTTAGAAAATCCTTCTATGTAACCCATCTGATAACGAAAGGGTTTGCATCAAGATCTAAGGATGTAGTGGTGCCCCTCTACTCTTCCCTCATCAGACCCATTATTGAGTACAATGCACCAATTGGAATGCACCTGGCCAGGCATCTCCAGCAGCTGGAGAGACCTCAGAGGTACCTCATTAAGAGGACTACTGGCCTCAAACAGTTGCCCTATGCAGCACGACTGAAAAAACTAAGGCTTTTCTCTGTTGCATACCGCCTTCTCAGAGGCGATCTCTGTCTAACATACAGAGCCATGTCCAACCCAGAACTGTTGAACATGCTCCATCTCAGCAAAACCAAATCTACTCAAGCTACATGCTCTAGGGATATAAACCTCAGCACAACAATGAATAGAACATGCTGGAGGGATAGATTCCCTTCGCAAAGACTTCCCTTGCTATGGAACAAGGTCCAGATCTACATAAGACAGAGCCCCTTACTATCACTCTTCAAGAGGAACCATGACGAGTGGATGGGTAACAGAAAGTTCACACTAGGGATCATACCAACAGCTCTACTAGACAGAGGCCAAGGGTACTAGCTGCTAGATCAAGGGCCTAGGGAACAAACCATAGGGGCGGTGAATACCGCACAACATGGCTGGGCTAATATATGCCTTCAGGCAGATAGTCCAGTACCTACCTATGAACTTATGAACCTATATACAAATGACATATAATTATTTACAAAATTCCAGCTAGCTGTGTTGCCATATATTACAAATCCACTGCCCTATTTTTCCTGGCATGGCTGGCAATACCTCCTATTGTCACAGACACAATAATGGGTCATGCATTTCACAAAGCATGAGCTAGTATTTGACTTGTTCTGTGTAAAGTATAATACAGGCAATACTACAAAAATCAATTCCAGTTACAATACTGCAGAAACAAATACTGCTGCAATTCTAAGTTACAATGTACAGTTACACATAACATTGTTCAGCAAGACACATCACATCAAGTTGACATGCTTCATATCAATACAGTGCATATTATGCATTTACTATGATCAGCAGTGGAGGTGTTAACAGAAGTGAGATAATGAGAGAAGCTGAAAGTAGTTTATTCTTCCAAATGAAAGGGTATTAGCAGAACATCTCTGTAATGCCGTCACCTAGGTGAATTTGCCTCAATGGACACTTGAAAACAAAAGCCCACCAAAGAGGGTTTGTTTATTCTAATTTTGTATTGCTGATGAGCAGGAGCATGTGGATACACTTTACAGCCAGTGAAGATTGCTAGGAACTTACTTAAAACCCTAACCCCTCTAGTGATGGCCATTATCCCTGGTTCTCACGTTGCTCTCCAGTCCTAGGATATCAGGGGTTGATAGAAATGTAAAAGCCAGGAGGAGCTACGGGGCTCAATGATCATGGGGTGAGGGATTCACACATCATTTAAATAAATAAAAACTTTACAAAAGGTTTATGCAGTACTTCTGTAGATACTACTATAATTTTGTATTGACTTCAATAAAATGAATCCTAAGTGTATAGCACCAGAATACTACTAAACCTTATCACTTTCTAAAAATCATCTAGCTCACAGCAGCCAGCCTGCTGGTATAAAAGGATAAAGCCCCAACTATGACTCAGGATATCTGAGTTTAACTGGTGGTTCTGGTGATAGATGGGGTGATAGTGGAAGATGTGCAATGCCTATCCTTGGAGGGAAGGTGGGGACTGCCAGACAGTTCTGTCTCCCACTCCAGTGCACAGCAGCAGAGGTCACATGTAACACTGAAAGCAACTCTTGACCAGGAAGTGAATTCACTGTGGTTGTCTATGCCAGTAATGGTAGCTGTCTGTTTCAATGCAAAGAAGCACATATGGATAGATGTGGTGGGAGCAAAGGCATCCCTGAGGTGAAGGAGGTGGGCTTATCACCACCAGGGTAAAGGCTAGGGGTAAAAATATAAAAATACTATTCATGGCTGGCTTGCCAGTATGAACATAAAGAAACTCCAATGTATGACTGGATGAGGGCCTCTAGTATAAGACTTCTCTGGCAGATTGGAAAGGACTATAGCCCCACTGCTAGAGAATCAGAGCTGATGTGCGAGGAGGCAGAAGAGGCAAAATATGAAGGAAAAAAAAGCATTATCTGGCACACACACACACACACACACACACACACACACACACACACACACACACACACACACACACACACACACACACACACACACACACACACACACACACACACACACACACACACACACACACACACACACACACACACACACACACACACACACACACACATGCATAATCATTCTTAACAAAGGCTTAGTAATGCGGATTGTGGACAACCTCATCAAATCAAATCATACAAACACAAATAAAAGAGAATACATAAATGCAAGTTTTCTGAGACATGTCAGAAATGAAACACACACATGTATTTTATATAGAGATGAAGATATAGCCTACTGCTGCACTCATGTGTTATTGTACAGTTTCACATTATGCACCACTGCATATCAGAGATACTATCATATTGCACAATCATGGTGCATGTCTCAGGTATCATGACTGACTCACAAATGCATATTGTGAATGATGGTTATGAGCCTGAAATGTATAGCAACTTTCTTCAGTACTTTGGCTTTCTGTTAAAAAAATACATAATGGGGGGTGGCCAGGTTGGCTAACTGAGAGCAGCAACTGCTGAAAGCTCTGTGACTGTAAATTTTTCTCTGACAGAAAATATAATCAAACAATTAAAATTTGGAGATACTTGTCAGATAATTTTCTTCACTAATAGGAGAAGATTTATAAATTTGAGTTCTTCAAAAGTTGTAATTTTTTTGTCAGAATTTCAACTGAAGAGAGAGAGAGAAGAGATTTAAACATGAGTAACTTAAGAAATAGTACTCAGGATTCTAGTGTTAAAAAGACATCCAGTCATTAATATCTAATATGCAGGATGTTCTACTTAAAATAGACAAACTGGATATCAAACTAGAAAGTTTCTTAGAAGAGACCAGAAAGAAGATGGAACATTCAGAAATGATTATGAAACAAAGTACACAAATCAGCAGTATGGAAGAAACTTTAAATAATCATGAAAGAAGAATAACTAAAGGTGAGTCTCAGACTGAATTTATTTTAAAACATAACTGACTCATAGAAAACTCCATGATTTTGAAAATAGACTGAGACAAAATAACATTAGAATTCATAGTATACCCAAAATGCATGAGGGAGACACTATAACAAACTTCTTAACTACTTTGCTATGAAAAACATTAAATCTACCTGAAACTTTATCTTTTGGAATTTAAAGGGCACATAGATGGTTGAGAGCACCTTGTAAGAAGGAAAGCCATGTTCATTTCTAATTAAGTTAATTTCTAATTAAGTTAATTTCTAACTTAGAAAAAGATCAAATATTAAAAGTGTGGTCTAGCCCACATATCAAAATAAGTAGACATGTAGTAGGTTTTGACAATGATTATTCCAGTAAAATAATGAGTAAAACAAAATCCTGTTTACCACTGATCAAGGAACTTAAAAGAACAGTATTAAACGCTTTGGTGTTTCCTGTAAAATCAAATTATTTATTTCTGAAGAAACCAAAATATTTAACACTCTGGAAGAGGCATCCACTTTTGTTAACAGTAATACAATACTTAATAATACTAAATAAATTGAATGGAACAGTATAACCCTGAAGCGAAAGAGTGAGCCGAATTCCGGGAAAACTGTTTCTGAAACTAAAAAGTCTAAAAACAAGTGACTTTCATTTTCTGGTTGCTGGATTTTTATTTTCTGAAACTATAGATTTGCCCGTTAAGTAAAGGTTTGTACTGAACTTTAAGCCTCAAAACATATTTACGTATGCATTTATGTTTTAAGCTAAAACCATATTCATAATAATGAATATAAATGATTTGTTTTACTGTTTTACTATATTTTCAGTGAAAGGCTTAATAATATTTCACTTAACTAAACTTATAAGTATGTTTCTAAATGTTAACAAATACCTCCTGTAAGAGAATGTCATTAAATTATAAGCAACAGAATTGGAAACTTTAAGGGTATATAATTTAAGAATTTAGTTTTATTTGTTCAGCTTTGCTTACCATCTGCATTACTGGGTTAACAGAGTGCTATATTTAAGTAATATGATAATTAGACTTGTTAAAGTGATGGTGATTTTGTTTTCTTTGCACCTGTGTAACATATTCCTTTCACATGTCATTTATGAGGCAACTGACACTTGAAGAAAGCTTCAGAACAAAAGAATGTTCCATTTCTCTCAGAATGCTGGATTCTTCCTGTCTTGAGCTGTCCTGAAGAAAATCTAGTTCAAATGTAATCACTGATGTCTGTGAAAAAATAAAATAACTTTCTATTTGTTTCTTTTTTCAAGTGTATATGTGAGGAATCTACTCAAAATAACACAAATTTCTTTGGTAAGACAAAAGTTATAGTAATGTTTCATACTGAGATGTAACATAATTTGCTTACATTTTTCATGTTAATAGCTTATGCTGTAATGTTATTAACTCTAGCTATACATATTAACTGCACATATTAATTGGAAGAAGTAAATGTAGATGTCTGTTATGGATTAGAACAGCTTAAAAGAACTAAGAGTAATGAGAGAGTTAAGAGGAAATTCGCAGCTGCTGTGTGCTGCGAGTTGTCATTTTCACAAGCTGTAGTCAAATTCTGATGTCAGTATGTGAAGCTTAGATCAGGCGGCAGTTCATAATGGCTAAAAACATATATTCAAATCAAACAGGAATTATTTTATATACTCAAGACTGTTTGTAAAACTAGAATTAATACGAGTAAACATCTTATTAATAATAATAATAATAATAATAATAATAATAATAATAATAATATATATTGACAAGGAATGCAATATCTACTTTGTAAGAATAATTACAGAGTAGTATCAGTAAGTTAAGAAATATCTACATACTATAATCTTTAAAAGAGAGCTGATGATTAAATAGTTCTTAGATGGGAGATGTTATAAATATAAGATATATAGAATAAGGTAGAATACTAGTGGGAAAATAAGACAGAAAAATACATTTAAATAAATTTGCTTTTAAGAAAGATGTCTATTACTTATACCTGCATATGGCAGAAATGTGAATACACAAGAGCTCACATAATTTACATAAAAATCATATAAAAAATATTTGAAAATAATCTTAAAGCTGAAATTTGATGCTTGGTCAAGTGAACTTTGAAGCTTTGTACATGAATGTTATTAGATTCACTAAGACTATCTAAAATAACTAATTTCATAAATCAAAGCTGAAATTTGAATGTTTTATTACTGAATCAGTACATCTATTTTGATAAAAAGTAAACCAGATTTTTCAATATGTTTGAATCCAGGAAAGGAGAATTGGATTTGAATTGAACATATTGTAACTTCTGAATACAATACAGCCTGCAAATATTTTTCACTCCATAGAAATGGCAAAACATTCTCTTCAGTCTCAGTAATGTACATATTTTTTATGAGGTAGTTTAATAAGCTAAAGGATTTTTAAATATTTTGATATTTGTTGTGTAAGAGTGTTACACTGGAGAAAGTGTACTGTAATGCCTAAGGTCATGGAATTCATTAATGATCCCAAGGAAATGTATACATCGGTAATAGTTAACTATAATGGCAAACTCTATACTGGAATAGGTGCAAGAGTGGCTAAAGATCATTTAAATGTACTACAAAGTCATTGGAAGGGTAGCTTCATTTTAACAGGGGATTTTAACTACATATCTAGTATAGAAGATACAAGTGAATAGAAGCTAAAGTACTGCCATCAGCTAAAGCACAAAATAGATGGATTAGTAATAATAATTTAGTGATATACTTGTAAAAGCAGAAGGTAAGTCATTGTTCTTCACTCATTTTTCTTATGTGCATGGGATGCAAACTAGAATTGATAGGATTTATTACTCTATAGATTTACTTACTAAAGTAAATTATTTTAAAACTATTTGTTGTCCTTTACCTGATCATAATTCACTAAGTATTAATATAGTAATGGATATAATGAAATTTCAGATTATTTATAGAAGTGTAGTATGTATGATACAATTAAAAGAGTATAACAGTTACTTTAAGGAACAAATTGAGATTTCTTTATATTTGAATGACAATGGTCAAGTTAGTAAAGTCATACTGTGGGTCTCCTTTAAAATGCATAATAGGAAAATGGGCTAGTAATAAAAATGAAACAGTGGAATAAAGAGTTGTTAGAAATACAAGATGAAATAAACAAAGAGAGGATTGAACTACAAACAAAGACATTAGATAATACTGGAGTCATTAACAAAATAATTACAAAATATATAACAATTTTAATGCATAAAGTGGAGATCGTTTCTGAAAAAATAAAATTGCACGGTTATGTGATAAGTTAAAAACAAAATCTACATAAATTAGCTAACATAAGTAAAGCACAAATTAATAATATGTGAAATGCTCAAACTAATAACCTTACTTCAGACATAGAGGAAATGCTTAATATTAAAAAAATCAATGAGAATCTAAAAAAAGGCAAAAAGGATAATCCTGATAATTACAAAGTTGACAATTATTTAAAGAAAAAACTTACTAATAAACCTAATGGCCAACAAATATCTCTGTTGAATAAGCCTATTACCATGGCAGAAGTTAAATAAGCTTTTAAAAAAGAGAAAATGGTAAAGCTCCAGGATTAGATGGTTTAAGTATGGAATTATATAGTCTGCTTTCATTAAATATTTTAGAATTACTGGGCGACATTTTCAGGATAATTCAGAGTGACAAAATAATTCCTCCACCAGGGACATTTTATGTAATCTCACCTATACTTAAACAAGGCAAGTACAATAAGTTAGTTTCCTCATAGGGACCTATTTCATAGGTTCATAGGTTCATAGGTACTAGGCTATTGACCCTAGGGCCTATACAAGCCTAGCCAAAAAGGTACCCTGGCTTTCACCACCCAAGAAAATTATTTTTCTGTGCCCCTATCAAGCAGAACCACAGAAGTGATCCCTGGGGTGAATTTCCTGTTACCCATCCAATCATCAAGATTTTTCTTGAAGAGTGCTAATGAGGAGCTCTGTTTGACATAGATAGGTAGTCTGTTCCAGAGTATGGGAAGTCTGTGGAACAGGAATCTATCCCTCCAGCATGTTCTGTTTATTGTGGTGACAAGGTTTAGGTCCCTAGAGCATGTAGCGAGGAGGGATTAGGATTTGTTTAAGTGGAGCATGTCCAATGCTCTGGATTTGACATAGCTTTGTATGTTAGGCAGAGATCGCCTCTGAGTAGACGATATTCGACGATGTAAAGCTGGAGTTTTTTGGGATGGTCTGCGTAAGGCATCTGTTTGAGGCCAGTAATCCTCTTTGTGAGGTATTTTTACGGCCTTTCCAGTTGTTGTAGATGTCTTGTGAGGTACATACCAAAAGGGGCGTTGTACTCTATAATGGGTCTAATGAGTGATGAGTAGAGGGGAACAATTACCTCTTTTTTTCTGGATGAGAAATCTTTTGTGACGAGGTGTGCCATGTAGAAGGATTTCCTGACCACTGTGGTGATGTGATTATCAAAGGAGAGACTATTGTCCACCTGTGTCCCAAGGTGTCTTATCACACTTTTGGTGTTAAGTAGACTACCACCTATGTGGTAGTTCATGGGTACAGAGTTTTTACCAAAGGGGATGACAATGCACTTTTTGGCATTGAGCTTGAAACCATGCCTTTGACACCAGGCATCTGTCTCAGTGAGGCCCTTTTGTAGGATGTCCACATCGTTAGGAGTTTCGATTATGGCTCCTAGTTTTCAGTCATCTGCAAATTTAGTTAGCCAAAGACCTTCTGTGTTAGCCTGTACTTCAGAGAAGTAGATACCAAACAGGAGAGGACACAGGACTGAACCTTGTGGTACTCCACTTTCACTGGTCTGAAGTCTGATTTGGAGTCTGCTACTTTCACAGTGTGGGTTCTGTCAGTAAGCCAGTTGGCAACCCATCTTATGACATAGGGATTTATACCTAATTTAGTGAGTTTATCTATAATTCCAGAATGGGGGATGGTATCGAACGCCTTGGCGAGATCTAGATAGGCTGTGTGAACCACCTTACCCTCATCTATGGCTTTGGTGACTGCTTCAAAAAAGTCTATCAGGTTTGGGAGACATTATCTGCCTTTTACAAACCCAAACTGTGTGGGGTCCAGAGTTTGGAGATCTCCAATGTCTTTGTTTATGAGTTCCATGATGATACGTTCCATGGCCTTGCAGACGAGGCTCATCAGGCTAATGGGGTGGTAGTTCCCGGGGTCTGTTGTGCCCCCCCCCCCTTTGTGGAGTGGGATAACTGTTGTGGTGCACCATTCAATGGGCACAAAGCCTGAGGTGAGGCTATGATTAAACATGGTACTCAGGTGAGGTGCCAGTTCATTCTGTAGTTCATGTAGAAGGCAGCCTGGGATGTTGTCAGGTCTCATGGATGCTGTGTTCTTGGCTTTGCAGAGTGAGGTTTTTACCTGTGCAGCCGTGATTACAGGAACTTTGCATTCTTCCTGTATAAAGATGGGCCCTTTAGGGGGTGAGAGGGGGGTAAAGTTAGCACTGAGCCTATCTGCCAGGATGCTGGCAATATCAGTTGGTTCTGTATATTTAGGTTCATTGTGCTGTAACTCAGAGCAGATCTGAGTGTTGCCATTGAGATTTTTGACATAGCTATAGAATGCTTTGTGGTTGTCTTTAGAATCAGTGGCAATTTTGTTTTCATAACTAGCTTTGGAGGATTTTATGAGGGATCTCAACTTCTTACTGAGTCTGACCAGGGAGTTCCTCCAATTGTGGGATTTTACTCTTTTTTGCAACAGTTTCTTTCTTCTGTTATAGAGTTTATTTATGGCAGAAGACCACCAAATTGGCTTCCTTTTTTTGGAGGATAGCATCTTGGTTTTGTTAGGGATAGCACGCTCCATGCATTCGTGTAAGTGCTTATAAAGTGCATTTGTAGATTGGCTTACTTTTTTTGGAGGATAGAATCTTGGTTCTGTTAGGGATAGCACGATCCATGCATTCGTGTAAGTGCTTATAAAGTGCATTTGTAGATTGGCTTCCTTTTTTTGGAGGATAGCATCTTGGTTCTGTTAGGGATAGCATGGTCCATGCATTCGTGCAAGTGCTTATAAAGTATATTTGTGTAGGATTCACCAGTTGTACCTCTATTGTCCATCTGCATGGGTGTCGTGAAGTTTGCCACTTCTGTCTTAAGAAGCGTGAAGTTGGCTTTGGAGAAATTTTTTACGGTTGTTTTCCTAATGGGGGGTGAGAGTGGGATGTGGATGTCTAGGGTGATTAGCTTGTGGTCGGATCTGACCAACGAGGAGCTGACCTCTGGTGTGGAACACCGGTCACCCATGTTGGTGATGACCAGGTCTAGGATATTGCTGCCCCTGGTGGGGGTGTGGATAAGTTGATCCAAGGCATTGGAATTGATGATTTCCAGAAAATGTTGATCAAAAGAGTTGGTACATGAGCAGTTTTCCCAGTTAATGGTAGGGTAGTTGAAATCACCCATTATTAGAGTGTTGGGTTGTACCTTAATATTTTCCAGTGTATCAAGAAAAGAGGAGTTGGAATCCTGGGACATGGTGGGAGGTCTGTAGCAAGCTGCAATCTGGATTGCGGTTTTTCCCAGAGTTAGTTGAACTTGGGTAATCTCAGATACATTATGCTGAGCAACTAGCTTGGAGGTGTGGATATCCTTAATGAATATGGACATGCCTCCACCTTTAGTGTTTTGGTCCGGGTTTGGTGGCCAAAAGGTGTGGTATGAATTATAGCCTGGCAATGCAGGGGTGCTCTCTGGAGCTTTAAACCAGGTCTCTATCACTGCACAGATGTCAATGTTCTCCATTTTAAGGAGTGCCTCAAGTGAGTGCATTTTGAGGTTTAGACTTCTAGCATTGAGTAGCATTACCCTCAGATTTTGCTTGCGTGTACCTGTTACGGTGGTGAATTTGTCATTTGAACCTTGCCTAAAAAAGGCACTATAGGGGTGGCAAGAGCCTTTGACAGTATCCGGAATCCCAAGGGCAACAGGTGCAGGCCATCTCTGGCAAAGCAGCGTGGTCTGTCGATCATGTCATCCCAGGTAGACAGATACTGGATCCCCTTAGAATGACACCAGAAGCTTAGCCAATTGTTAAAGTCAATCATTTTGTCCTTGTACTGTGGTGTCATTAAGGGTGATGGCAGGATGCTATTCAGGGCTAGGGTCATGCCGGCCTGGGCTACAAGATCGGAGAGTTCCTCCACGTCTCTTTTCATGTAGTCCAGGGAGGTACGTCTCAGGTCATTCACACCGACATGGACAATGACAGAGTCATATTTGTACTTGTTGTGGAGTGACCTGAGGGCACACGTTATGTGGCAGATCCTGGCATCTGACAGGCAGTTGACAGTAACATTTCCTTGTTTAGCCTGGTGAGTGGAACATCAGTGTGCCTGACTATAGAGTCACCTATGACTAGAGTGTTGGGTACGTTATGCCTTATGGGCTGTAGTTGAGTGGCACACTGAGTATGTGGGCTATGTGTCATTTGGGTTGTGTTGGGGGGTGGAGGTTGCTTGCATTTCTGCTTTGGAGGTCTCTGTTGTTTGGGCAGATTTGTACTGACAGCCTCCGCGAATGTAGGTGTGTGTTTTGTGCTTCTGTGTGTGTGTTTTGGTGGTGTAGGTTTTGAGGGACTATGTGATGAGTGTGGTGTGGTGCAAGTGTTTACCTTCTCCTCTTGACTGTCTAGGCCAGTCTTTGGTGAAGAGAGCTTTGCTTCCAGTTTGGCATCTCTCACAGGTCGCAGTGTTGGGTGGTAGGAGGATAGGGTTGTCTGTGCACATGAGGCAATTGCTGCATTGTCCCAAGATGCCCAGATTCATCAGGTAGACAGGAGAAAACACTGGGAGATGACCTTTAGACATGCCTGAATAGGTGCTTATTTATTAAGTACTAAAAACTGTTTTCCTCTAGACAAGTGAGGAAAGATGAGTGCTGTAGTAATTTGTAACTTATTTAGTGCTTACAATGAGTTCTGAACAAGTGCTGAGATCAAAGAAACAGATGAGTGCTAAAACTAAAAAGCTGGCTAGTTTCAAGGGAAATTTTGAAGAACAGACTTTATGGTGCCAGGAATAGTTTAACCCCTTAAAGAGCTTAGGAGCTCACAAACAGTCCTGGACACAGCAAATCCGTATCTGACCTGCCACAGGAAAGGGGGGAAGCAAGCTTAGAATTTTTTTTTCCAGTAAAGTGGAAATGGAGAAAGCTGGAACAGAAGTTAATTCAACATTAAGAATCTGAGTGGGTTGGCCTTCACAAATGTTCTCTATTAGATAGAATGAACTAATGATACTAGACTGGGAGGAGTGTTACAGATAAAATATACAGGATGGGCGGGCAACTGCAAAGCCACCAAGTATAAGAACACACAACACTAGGGATGGTGGGTGGGAAAAATTACAGTTCCTAGCTGTAGCCACTAAATGAAAATTTTAAACAGATCAAGGAGCAGACTCGAGAATGCTTTTAACTGCAAACAGACAAAAATGCACAGAAAAGCTCGGATAGAGCACTCACAAACAGAAAATACAACTCTCAGTATGAAAAAGCAGTTTACAGTTAAGTAATGTTAAAACAGTATAAAACAGTGCATAAATGCAGTGAAACAATAAAAAAGCTTTATAACAGTGCAAAATGTAATGTTATAAAGTATATGTAATTTCCTTATTAACAGTAGACTATAAAATATTTACCTTCATTTTCACTGTAAGATTAAGAGATATAGTAGATTAAATAATTAATAAATGTCAAACAGGACTTACAGGCAATAGATTAATGTGCAATAATATAAAAAGGGTAGTAACTATCTTAGATTTAGGAAAAGGAATGAACAAGAAATTGGGCCTAATTAGCTTAGATATTAATAGAGCTTTTGATTCTGTAGATTGGAACTACTTGTTAAAAACTTTAGAAGAATTTACATTTCAAAAACAGTTTACTGGGATATTAAAATAAACTGTATGCAGACTCCAAAGCATATGTTAAAACTGGATCTTACATGTCTCAATTATTTTCTTTAAACAAAGGCAGAAAACAAGTGTGTCACTTGTCCCTTATAATATTTGCATTCATTATTTAGCTAATAGTATAAAAAACAATGAAAAGTTAATGGAGTCTCAATTAACAGAGATTGTCAATCTAAAATATAGCTTTTTGCAGATGATATTTTATGAACTATAGGAGATTTAAATTATTCAATCAAAGACATCGATGATGAAAGTGAAAATTTTCAAAAAGTATTGTTGCTGAAATTTAATAATAATAATAAAATTGAAACTTTAGTGTAAATCAATTACTAGCTAATTAGTTTAAAGATAAATCTAAATATAATTGGGAATGGAAATAACTAAAGTATTTACGAATAAAATCAATCAAGATGTGAGTGAGATTATTAATAGTAATTTTGAAAATGTAATTGAAGAAATGTTACTTCTTATTAACAAATGGAATGATTTTTGTTTAGTTTTATGCTAGTCTACTACTTACTAAAATAATTATACAAACACGTATATATATATATATATATATATATATATATATATATATATGGGTCTACTTCTGAATGTTGAAAACACACTATCTTGACAACCAGAAGATCGAACCCATTTAAGCGAAAGTGCACTAAATCGAAAGTGCACTTTCACTAAAGCCGGTTCTCTGAAGCACATTACAGTGGCGATAAGGAAATATATCCTTTTCCCCACTGTAGTGCAATCTCGGAGTTAGTATACTTAAGTAGGGGGGATGTGCGGTCACAGCCCCTCACATGGGGGGTGCAGGGGGGCTTGCCCCCCTTGCAAAATCCTGTTTAAAGTAGTTTTTTTTTTTTCTGGTTCAGAGAACCCGCTTTTGCAAAAGTGCACTTTCAATGTAGTGCACTTTTGCTTTAATGGGTCTTGATGTTTCTTGTTCGAGATAGTGAAACTTCGATCAAGAAACATAGACCTATATCTATATATATATATATATATATATATATATATATATATATATATATATATATATATATATATACTTGTATATTTATATATATTACACTCAATATCTTTAACACCTGACAAAAAAATGGAGAAAATGTTAACTTCATTGTTATGGCATCTTAAAACGCCAAGAATTGCATATAGAAATCATGTTAAGATTATGGGAGTATGATGATATTAGCTTCCCAGATGTAGAATCTTATTCTGTTGTTGCATTTTTAACTCTGTTATACTATGGATTGAGTCATATGTGCTTATACTAGTCATTAGAAAAACCATCAAGGAACAGATAATACTAAATTTGTATAAGTTTATTAAATATGATCAATTAGAAATATGTAATAATCCTTTCATCTGGTTAATAAAATTTGCATTAAAAGGGAATGAATTTTAATCTTTAGACTCTGCATATATGAAATCAGTTCTTAAAACAGTTAAAAAATATGTTTTTAAAACTATCAAAATTGAAATGTTTGTTCTTTCCCATTGCATACACCTCCAAAATTAAGGAAACAGAACAATGTTAAAATTAATTTACTAAAAGGGAATGGCTTAGTTTTATGGTCTGATTGATTTGAAAAAGGAAAAGCTAAGTCCCCAGAACATTTATTTAAAGAATATAAGTTGGATCAATCTGCTAACCAGTTAATATTATCCATCAGTAAGAAATTAAATGAATTTGTGGATAATATCAGTGAAGAGGAACAGAACATTATTCCCCCTTTATATGAATATATGAATGCTATTATCAAAGGTAGATTGACCTAGAAAGGAAGCTTGTTCAAGTTATATAAGTTAATTATAAATAATAATAATAATAATAATAATAATAATAATAATAATAATAATAATCATAATAATAATAATAATAATAATCCTGATGGAAAATTCTGAAACTTTTTAGTTAGTAGTGGATTAAGGAACTTAATAGGTGGCAAGCATAAAACTTGCTTAAATCAGTTAGTTAAACTTCTTCAAGTTTATACTGGAAAGTTTATATGTGAAAATATATACACAGAAGGTTTGTTACTCCCTATAAAATCTGTATGTTTAGTAAAAGTTTAGTAAAATGACTTTTTCAGTTTGTTAGAGATGTAGTAAAGATTTAAAAGCTGATTGGATACACAAGTTTATGGATTGTAAAAATGAAATGCATTTTGGGATAGATAAGTATGTTTTTAAGGAGTTATGTTCTGCTAATTGTTTTTTATCTAGATCAGTAATACTAATGAAAGTTCCACTTCTTGTATCTGTAAAAACCAAGGAGCAAAAAAATAATTTTTGGGGGCTCTCTTGGCAGTTCCTAGAAAAGTTATTACAAAAAATTGGAAATTGAACTCAGTGCCTACGTTAAAATAATTTAAAAATTTAACAGCAATACTACATATGACTAAAAAGAAGTGATAAGAATAAGATTTATAAATCACACTAAGACTTTTAGTGGTTGTGATAACCTTGAAATGCTGCTATTGAAATACCAAGATTCTTAATGTTTTAATTGTATAAGATTACCTTGATGAGTCAATGTATTCCTATCATTGTATAACAATATTCAATGTTGAATTTCTTCCTTTCTGTGTATATATTTGAAATATGTTAAATTAATAAAAAGGTTTCTTAACAAAAAAAAAAATGCATGAGAGACATCCCTTGGTTATGTGGTCTTTGTGGCCAGTCACTGGTAACTATCTAGCAGTCTTATATGACATAACATCTGTTGTCACTATAATGGGCAAAGGCTGAGATTTTGTACTATGTGGTACTTCAGGTTTATGTTTCTTTTGGTGCTCTTTCCAAAGTCAGAGGCACTTCCTTCACATTGCTGATTATCATGTTTACAGTGAATTAATTGTGTGGCCATTTGGATGTTAATATATTTGATGATGCTCATTTCCAGCTTGTGGCTACATCAGTTTTCTTCCCACTGGTTCAGCTATAATTTTTGTGTCTAGTCCTACTTTCTGTGTTTTTTTTTTTTACTCACTTTACTTGATTGATTAGAGAACCTTATTTATATATCATCATTTTCTGGGATACACTCATATACTTTAATATTCATAGTGCTTTCTCTCATGTTTAGTGCCTCATCTTCCATGTTTGAGAGAACTCTGTCAGTGACTCTAGAAGGAGGGAGTTGCTGTGATAATGAAAACAGATGTAATGCTGATAAGTATTTGTCTACAAAGAGATGACTGCAGAAATGGAATGCACGTTACCTCCACTAACCCACCACATACTCTGGACCTTTTCTGCATGCCTTTAGCTAAAGACACAATTTATCAAAGTGTAATAAATAAATAAACGTAGTCTTCTAGTGTACACATTCCCAGAATGCTCCATCAGGATGTTAAACATCATAGCATTGTAAAGATATATAATAGTACATTCATATGTGCACAGATATTATAAATATATATTATATATATATATATATATATATATATATATATATATATATATATATATATATATATATGTATATATATATATATATATTTTTTATACGGGTGAACTGTTTTTATCTAAAGTGGCCTTGGTAGACTACGGGCAGGATTCACGAAGCCCCCATGTAAGAGATACATGGTTTACACGGAGGCTGCAGTTAAACGGTGTGATGTCAGCATGTCATGCATATGCATGAGGGCATGCTGAATCACACCTAAGGCTAACACGGTCCATGAAAGACACTAGGGGGCGTGTCCGTAGGCCGAGCCCTGCAAGCGGACACGCCGCCAGAAGAGTAAAATTGCCCAAAGTAAACACCCACAACAGAGGCCATGGAAATGTGAATAAACACAACACAACACATGCCCCACAGACTATGAACATAAAATATATAAATGAACATGTTATATATTTTTTTTAAATCGTAAAGATGTTTGCCCGTGAGTGCGCTCGTTTGGGCGGGCATGCCCATAGCTTAGCCACAGTTAGCAGTCAGTGGAAAAGGATATAAGAACTAACTATGCAAAGTAAGCCAAGAAGATATAGGGTAGCAGTAGAGACGTTGGCTGAAGAGCAGGCATTCATGGTTTGAGCCCCCACAACATCAAATTTTATTTTTAGTAAAATAAGCACGAAACAAGTCCCATGTACACATATAAAATCATAGTTTATGTAAAATGTAATGAAATACTCCATTTATTTTGAAGAAATGTGAGATAACAAAACAATAAAAAATGCGAGATGTGCCTATAGCTGAGCTACAGTTTAACAAGATGAGTGCATCTGCCCGTAGGTGAGCAGTGGTTTAACAGGTGTAAAATGAGTGCCCGTAGGTGAACAGTGGATTAACAGGTGTAAAATGAGTGCCCCTAGCTGAGCTGAGCGTAATATGTGTGCTAACAGCCAAATGAAGCGTAAACCAGCGTAACCCGTTTGCACAGAGCTGCGCACCACGCCAACAAGCTAACCGACGGGCAACGTTGAGCAAGCTGTATCAAAACTGCCTTTACACAGACACACCCCTTAGTCTGTCTAGACAGTCATAAAAAGCAGTGGCCAGGTTCGAACCCAGGATACTATGCACCATAGTCAAGGTACTGAACCACTAAGCCATGACAGCAGTACTTAGAAATGCAGTAATAGCAAATATATAGGAATGAATACAAAGTGGAGCATGACAAAGCAGGTTTTGTGAAGTTGATACAATTCCAAAATGGCCAATCACAGATATGCGTGGGAAAAACAGCATATATAAGCCCCATAAGCGGGAATACACAGCATAAACGATTGTTGAACTAACCTGCAGCCAGAATGTCAGGAGTAGGTGAGGGTAGTTGCTTTTGATTGATGAAGGCTGTGTACTGACCCGGCCGAAACCGGTCTGTGATTTTTTTGTTTTTTTTTGGTTTTTACCAATAAAGTTTCCAGGACCACTGTATGCTGGCTCTGTTTTGTCTGTTTGGTAGTTGCTTTCGAGCACAGAGGTGGGGCGTTGAGGAGTCCAGATACATGGTCTGGCTCCTAGTCCACAATCATGAGGCCCAACTCATGCAGGGCCAGGTCCTGTGGGGAGCATATAGGGCTGAGGTGTGGGACCAGTTGGCTCATGATCTCACCAGTGCCACAGGGATTCCAAGGACTGGTGAGCAGGTTCGTCACCACCATGCGGACCTGAAGAGATGCAAGCAGGACCAATTGAACCTTTGGATCCAGGAGGCCCAGCAAATGCCCAACGCCCCACTACTGAGTAAGTTACATTTAATTATGTATGTAAGAAATTAAACTAGCTGATATTATGGAGATGTGTATTCCAATATTACTTCATTTATATTACAGCTGCAGGTGTCCGTTCTGTGAACCGCAGAGCCTATGGCGATAGGCTGGTGCGGTTGCGCCACCAGGCAGGTCAGTAATCCTCTCCCAGTAACTGTAAAGAAATATAAAAGTATGACAGTTAGCAAAAGAGTGCAGTGTAGTCACTAAGTAATAAAATGTGCAAGTAACAGTGTAAGAGTGTTTGCAAGTATTGCTTGATTACAAAAGTGTGTTGCAGTCTGTAATCCAAAAAGAAAAATTTAAATGTCTGAAATAAAGTCTGAAATAAAGATGCCCCACCTGTAATATAATAGTACACAACCTGCAGCAGGCTGAAAAGTACAGCTGCAGAAGATGAGCAAATCACATGTGTGAAATATACCCCTGCTGAAATACTGAAACATGACAGAAGTGAGACTGCTGGAAAGGATTGTAATAACTACAGGTAAAACATGTCAATAAAGCCTAGAAGTAAGTACCATCCTGAATAGTAAAATGAAAACAAGTGAGAGAGTGTGAGAAAGAGTTATGAATCCACCAATAAAGTAGTAATAACCCCTGAATAAAGTATACTGCAGTCAGTACAGAATGAAATGAATGTGAGAAGCAGAACCAAACAGCGAAATCTGTTCAAAGTGTTGCTGCAGCCGGAATGTGTATCCCAAAATCTGGATATGTTGCTCTCAGTCTGCAATATGCAGATAGTATGATTGTCTGACATACCAAACATCCACAGTTGTCTATAGCTATATAAAGCAAATGTAGCAGGATGATGTAGCTGAACAAAGCCAGATATGAATGTGTATGAAGAACAATAAAATGTATATTGATGTAGCAGTAAAAGTCCTATTACCAAATTGAAGTAGTTATCATATAGGAAACTGTAGTTAGAACAGTAGTGTGTATATATGTGCAGCTATTAGAAATGTGCAGCATATGTATTGGTATTCGAAGGTGTTAATATTATTTTCTTCACCCCACCCTGTAACCACATATAACCCATTCCACATGAAAATGGTATGTGCAATCACAATTAACACCCCTGGACATTTGTCCTGTTGGGTCATAAATATTTGCATGTCCGTTGATGCATCTGCCCTGCTCATACATCCAAACTTGATGGACTGTTGCCATCAATCAACCCTGCATGTTGTTGGACTGTGTATTGCTGTTCAAATTATGCATGTGTTATGCTCGCTGTTCAATGGTGTGAATATCTGGGTGTTTGGTTAATGGGAATACTAATGCATGCCGTTAAATTGCGAATGGTATTATATGTTACTAACCCAAACTGTCATGACATAATGCAAAACATAGGATGACAGGGAAGGCGGGTTCCAGCGGACCCACCTCTCCCACCTCAGCTGGCAAGTGCACCTGGCACTAGTGCCCAGTCTGGACCCTTCTCCGGTGGCCCTGTGCCACCTGCAGGTGGAAGCACTGCAGGGGATGGGGCTCGTCCCCCCTCTGCAAGCGTGGCTGGAGGAGAACCACCACTCACCCTCCGTAGCGTTCGGACTGTGGTACGTAGGGAGATCCGGGACTTTGTTCTTGGGCCCCTACGCCAGCTTGAGGCACAGGTGGCACAACTTACGGGCATGCCTGTTGCCCGGCCTACACAGCCCCATCCTGGGCAGTAAAGGAACAGTGGCAACTGCCCATGGGTGGGGGATATCAGTTCCACTGTTGCCATCTGTGGGCTCATGGGCTCTGGATATCCAAACATCTATCCCCGTCAATTGTGTAACCCCCCCACACGTGTCATACACTGCCCCTGTATGCATCTTGTTTGTCTTGTCTGTTGACCTACCCAACCTACCTCCCCAGCTATACTGACTTCCTTCACCTGACATACCACTCTCACCTGAAAGAAAAAAAGAGGGGCACTCTGTTCCCACATAAAATTACCCATAAATAGCTGCCCATTCCGCACACATGTCTGCTGGACATGGAAACTATCAATTACAATTGGCTGTACAACAAGTATTATTGTTATCCTGACACCTCTCTTAGGGGTGGAAGGTTTCAAATGTCACACCAAATTACATACATATGCACAGCTGTTGCTGATGAAGAAATGGGCAGCTATGGGCCTTACCTACATCCCTCCTGCAAATCCCAAGCTTGTTTCCCTACTGTCTTACCCTCTTTGTGACCCCTTTTTCACCACTTTCCTGTCTCCCCGTTTTCATTTCTTTCAAAGAAAATAGCGTGGGTGTGCGCCAGAGTAAGCACTGTTAAGCGGTTGTAAGCGGGTGTGTGCGTGTGTGCACGGAGCTAAACGCCAGTGCGCATGCGTGAGCTCCACGCAAACCAGCGCTAACCCGGTTACAACTGCTTAAAAGTGCCTTAGTCACTCTGATTGACAGGTACTGTAGTCAGTTCAAAAGCAAAATAAAATCCCACTGTCAGTCCCTAAACCAGGACCTTGGAAACAGTAGTCTGCATGACCTACCACTAAGCCATGACTCTCATACAAGAACATTGTGCTAAAATAAATATATCATGTAATAGTAGGAATGAATGTAAAGGGAATATAGGATGTGTAGTACACAAAGCATGTCATTTATACTTACTGTCAAAACTAGTGGATTTCCATAATAGTAGTGTGTGAACAGAAACAGCCATGCTAGTTGGCAGCTAGTAGGTAATAATGTCAGTTAATGTACATATATAAATGTATGTATATTTACATATATATATATATATATATATATATATATATATATATATATATATATATATATAGTTGTAGGTGTCAGTGTGCATACACACTTACTACAGGAAACAGGAGAGAGGAATGGAGAAATGTGAATCTACAACACAGCCTGAATCATGAGAGAGATACTAACCTTTACACTCACAGAACAGTGTCCACAGCATACCAGCATGGTCCCCGCCCTTACAATCTGAAAGGGCAACGCCTATCTCACATACCCTTTAATAGCACTGTCCTGAAATCACAGTGAGAACTGCAATCAGTACACAACTGGCTGCATGCAATTAGCAAATGCTGGCTTACAATTGGCGCAGAGGCCATCACATGGACTTATGCAGATACCTACAAAAGCATCTTGTACTCACACTCCACACATGCAATATGTTCATTGCATTGTCTGGAGGCAGACAGAGAGAGAGAGAGAGACAGACAGAAACAGAGAGAGAGAGAAAAAAAAAACACAAACAACAACACACGGTACACACACACTGAGTCTAAGCTGTCAGCAGTGACAGTAGCAAGCCGTGCCAGCAGCAGCAGGAAGCAGTAGTAGCGGTAACGCAACCAGCTGCAACAAACACAGGTAATGTAAAGTAACAGGTTAATAGTCTGCATACTGTGAACCCTCCATATGTGTCATAGGTCTGTATCTATAGGTATGTCCATGTGATATGTTGTGTGCACGTAGTTCCACCAAAAGGGGATGACTATACATTACATATCATTCAGTGTTAGGCCATGATCCTGGCAGCAGTTTTCCGTTACAGTGAGGCCTGTCTGTAGGATGTGTGTTTCAGCTGTTGTAACAACTATAGCGCTTAGTTAGCAGTCATCTGGGAACTTTGTCATCCACAACCCGCAGATGTTCACTTTTACATCTGAGAAATAAATGCCAAATAAGAGGGGTCCTAGGACAGAGGCCTGTGGGATACCACATGTGACTGGCATTGAGTCTGACATGGCTTCTACAATATTGATATTATGGATTCTGTATGTCAACCAGTGTGCAACCCATCATGTGACATATGTAGTAACATGTAAGCTAATGAGCTTGACTATGATGCTTGAGTGGAGTACTGTGTTGAAGGCCTTAGGCAAGTCCAGGTAGGCTGTATGGATTGCGTTGCCCTCATCAATGGCTGTAGTGACTGTTTGAAAGGTCAACCAGGTTCAAAAGGCAGGATCAGCCCATCACAAAGGCAAACTAGCCGGGAAAAAGTGTCTGCAGGTACCCAATATCGCTGTATATGCCTCCCATACTGAATCATTCCATAGCTTAGCAGACCAGGCTGGTTAAGCTTATGGTGCGGTAGTTCCCAGGGTCAGTAGAGGTGCTTCCTTAGTAGAGTGGGACCACTGTTGCTGTATGCCAGTGTTCAGGTACATATCCTGTAGTACGGCCAAGGTTAAATATCAGTCTTATATGTGGTTTTATGTCCTCTTGGAGTTCACGTAGCACACATCCAGGGATACTATCAGGTCACATTGATGCTGTGTGTTCTGCTTTGCTGAGGGCGGCCCTCACCTGGACATGTGAGATGATAGGGAGGTTACATTCAGCTGTGATAATTATTTCTACTTGTGGGGGAGAAAGAGGGGGGATACATGCACCAAACCTGTCTGCAAGAATGTTGCCAATATCTGTGTGTTTGGTGAATGTTAAGTAGGTGTGTATTAACTCAGAGCATATCTGAGGTGTTTGGTCCATATGTATAACATAACTGAAGAAGGCCTTGCGGTTATCTATAGTGTTTGTGGCCATTTCCCTCCCAGAGTAGGCCGTGGATGTTGTTATGAGAGAACGTAGCTTATTACCAGTTCTGACCACAGATGCCTTCCCTTAATGTGAATCTGCTCTGTCCTGCAGTAGCCTCCTTCTATTGTTATACAATCTGACTTTGGCTGGGGTCCACCGGACAGGATTCCTAACCTTTGTGCATAGGGTCTGGGTTAGAAATGTGTGTGCATGTTCCATGCAATCTTTGGGATGTCCGTGGGAAGCATTCGCAAAGGGGTCAGCAGTGTGGGTTGTGGCTTCCACTGGCCCAGTGGGCTGCATGGATACCATCTCAGTCCTAACAAGTGAATAACTGTCTAATCACATACATATCAAAGTAGTCTACTGTGCTGGGGGTGGTCGTGGTGGTGGGATATGTATATCCAGGCCGAGTAACTTGTGTCCAGATCACACTAGTGGATGGTGTTCCACATACAGTACCTTGGTATGAACCCCCAGAGTGAGGTTGTGCATTGGACCTGTCGCAGTGTGCTGACCGATGGGGCATGCTACTATGTTGTATGGAATATGGCAGGTATTGTTGCACAGGTGTTGGCTGAGCACTGATATCTGGCCATGTACTTGTGTATCCACCAAGAGACACACATGCTACATATGGGAGTAGTAGTATATCACTACAGTTGAGTATCATGTATAGTATGTGTGCCATATATTGCTGACATAGTCTGCTGATATCCTGTTTGTGTTCTCTTCCAGGGACATGGCGCGTCAGCGTAATCCCGCCTACTCTGCAGCAGAAGATGAGGAGATACACCAGAGCCTGGTGTGGGATTATGACATACTGTTTTCCCGCACCAGCCAGAATCAGCAGGAGAGAGCTGCACTGTGGCAAGACCTTGTCCATAGGGAAAATGACATCGGCATGCATAATAGGACATATGAGCAGGTACGACATCACTGCAGTGATTTAATCAGAAATGTCCATCAGCGTGCGTCAGATATCCACAGGCAACAGGTTGCCACAGGAGGTGGGGTGCACACATCCCCCCCCTCACCAGACTGGAGGGGCTACTCCTAAGTGTTGTGGCTGCAGCCCCGGAACAGCAACAGCAATACACCTGCATCATGATGGAGGCTGGATCCACACAGCAGCACGACATGGAGCATGCAGGTAATATGCCATATGTACACTTGACTGTTCTGTACACTGTTAGTTTATGCATGTGTAAGGTGTGTCCGTGGTATGTAGCTGTCAACATAGTATGTAATTGTGCAGGTGTGATATTGGCAATATCAGCACCTGACGTGTGAAAGGCAACTGGTGTACTACTGCACTGTATCATATGCAGTATCAATGGCACAGTTGTGCCCACTGACATTAATCTCCTCATTTCTGCAGGTCCCTCTGGTGCTACAGCAAGGCAGGCCATCCATGCTGGTGAGTGTGTTTTAACAATACCTATAATAGTCCTGATAGTGCTAGTAATACTAGTGTAACTCAGTAGTGCTCTGTGTGTATACTGCGGGGTGTGCATGTGTGCATGTGTGCCTGTGTCCATGTGTGCATGTGTGCATGTGTCCACGTGTGCAAGTGTGCACGTGTCCACGTGTGCATGTGTGCCTGTGTCCACGTGTGCATGTGTGCATGTGTGCATGTGTGCACGTGTGCAAGTGTGCATGTGTGCCTGTGTCCATGTGTGCATGTGTGCATGTGTGCATGTGTCCACGTGTGCATGTGTGCATAAGTGCATCACTGGTAACATTGTGTGGACACTGTAAACTGTGTTTCCTGTCTTCCTCCCACAGGTTCTGGTGCTGCTCTGGTGTCCTGCAGCAGGGAACCTGAATCTGGTGCCACAGGTACTGGTAATGATGATATCTGTGTAATGGCACAGGAAGGTGTGTCAGGGTCCGCCATTGGTCAGCCAATTGACAGTACACAGATGTCAACCCCATCATTGCGCACAGTCATCCTGCCAGTACATCCTATGTCACCATTGTCCCTAGGTGATGGACAGGATACAGTGGGCATTGACCAGGGTAATGTGGTATCTGTGGCACATGCTTCCCCACACAGCAGCCATGGGCAGGGTCCTGTGATGGTACCACACAGACAGTTGCCCATGGGTTCTCGTGGGAGCATCGTGGGCATACTGTCTCTGACATATGTGCCCAAAGAGGTCTGTCAACCTCAGCTATGTTTCGGGCTGTCATGCAGGCACAGTCGCGTAAGGAAAGGTACACCAGACAGGGTCTGAGGGAGCTGAGAGCATGTCGCACAGCCATGACTGACAGTATGCATGACATCGCGGATGCTATCCGTAATTTCACCGATGTCATAGACAGACGTTGTGGGGACATATTACAGCAGTTCCACAACCACATGTCCATGAGCCAGGGCAATGGTGGGCGGTTGCGGTTGCGGCATCGACGTGGCCGTATGCCAGCAACAGCTGGCAGTTGGCGCGGATGACAACAGGCCCGCGGACACCCCCATAGTGCCAGCAGCAGCCCCAGCAATGCTGGGTCTGTGCTGTTATCGGAACGCCCCAGGAGACCATGTGCACGTGGCTCTGGACAGTCCCAACAGGGACCTGTGTCCAGTCAACACAAACCCACTTCTGATGACAGTACCCAGTCTGGCTTAGTACCGGATACGGTCCATAGCACCCCTGCCAGACACAGGTACCGTGTCCGTGCCCACAGACACTGATATGTATGACCTGCCAGGTGCAGTCTGTGGCTGTCCACAAACCCCTGTATATGGCAGCCATGAGGTGGAACTGTGTGCGTGCATACACACATGCAAAATGTTAACACCTAGGGCTACCACATACATGCACACACTGCACCAACAGTGCCCCACCCTGTACTGCTGTCCCTCACCAACACACATACACACACATGTCAATTGGTGGTATCAGTGGCAGACTCAGGCATACCTAATTCACACCCTGTGCATATGATGAAACTGTGCCATCTCCTGCAATTTCCAACATCAGTGCAGGAACAGGTAAACACGTTGCTGATGCACAGGGTGACTACATAGAAGTGTATTAGTAGTATCATGTTGGTAACAGTACAGTGTGCTGATATGACTGTGTGTATATCCCAGCATGCCTGATGCAGTAACCGTATGACTGTCCTGAATTGTTATCTACACCCATAGTACGTACCAAAGTGTAACAGCTGCACATTATTGCATACCGGTGGTAAGGATGTCAACAGATAGCCACATACATGGGTAGCACAGGGGGGAAGCTAATGCAAGTAGTGATACGCAATGATAGACATGTACAGTAATGGTGGCAAGTTGCCCACAACGACTATACAATGTGGATGTTTGCGCATGTTGATATGTGTGCAGTACCAATGTAATCCAAATCACAATTAAGTATGACATAATATCAGTTCTACCATGGGCATCTGCACTGTGCATTCCTGGGTACATGTTGATAGTGCCTACATATTTGCACTGTTACCTACTGTTAGTGTTACCCCTTTTTTGTTGTACAATGGACTATTTCCAGCCCTGCTTACTGTAGCTTTGTTTGCATGCATGTTCGCTTGGGGTTCCCTGGAGCACTGCTTCCACCTGCAATGCAGAGTTACAGTGCTTCTGTGGACTCCTACTGACATCTGCATAGCGTACGATGCGTATGTCAAGTTTACACATGACAGAACGTCACTGTCTGTCCTGTTCACATGTACGTTGCCTGTGACACATTGCACATGTCTTACCTGGCATTTACCACGTGTGCAGTCATATATGCCAGTGCTATGAAATCAGTAGCAGTACACCCACACATACACACCTTCAGTATGTTGTTCCCCATTGGCCCTATGTGTTGGTAATCACCAGGGCAATCACACTACTATGGTAGCATGTGCAAAGGTAACCTGTGAATCACCTCTATGGTCCAGTTGTGGTTTATGTGAGTCATGTGGCAATGTCACAGCTGCCACATGTATGCAGTCAACCCTCTCCCCTGGCCAGGAACGTACAACACATGTGTGGGATGCCACCACATAGCCAATCTGGGGACTGAGCACTCTGAACCCAGTAATGCTATACCCTGTCAGGTGGCATGACATACTACAGTGACTACAATACCAGTCAGACATAGACCCGCACTGACAGCAATCTGAACACACTGGGGCATACTTGGAGACTCAGAATAGCATCCTGCCTGAGCATCACAAACCTCTGCAGCTGGCACACAGGCATACGTTACGTCGGAACAGAGGACATGCCACACATGGCACACACATCCCATGTGCCACACACTCACAGCCTGTAGGGCTACACAACACACCTGCTACAGATGTGTCAGGTACCTCTCTTGGCTGCTGCAGTGGGGTCCCGCTCAACAGGCTGTACATGGTGAAGGTCACAGTGATATGCCTGTGGGGCACTATGGTCCACCACAAAACACATGCATACAGGTCAGTCAGAGGCATGGACACATATGACTCAGTCATTGACCATGCCACTATGGATGACCTGAGACATACCTCCCTGGACTACATGATAGGGAACATAGAAGGGATCTCTCAGCATGTGGCATGGGCCAGTATGAGCCTGTTCTTGGTTGCCATCATACCCACACCTGGTATGATACCACTATATGTAGGAAGGGTGTTCTATGTCTACATTCTGCTCAATCTCCAATGTTATTCATAGGGTATCCACTGGCTGTCAACGTGTGCTTACATGCTAGGGAAGCCACAATGATTTGCGAGGGGCAGCTTGCATGTGACATCCGTGGGCCAATGTATATTGGCGAAGCCCCTTGATACACACATAGTGCCTTATGCTGCAGGACACGGATTACATAGCCACCTCTGTGGGTATCACACAGGATAGGACACTAACAGTGATGCTACACAACACCAGCAGTGTACACCGCAAGATGCATGCACTGGACACTGTCCTCAGCACGGTGAACTGCAATGTCTGTGCAGTACCAGAGTCCTGATTCACGGCTCACAGGTGCAACCCATCACTGCCAGATTATACCTCATACCATGCCTGTCGTCCCCTACACATGTAACACACATGGTCAGGGGGTGGTATCCCAAGGCACCACAGATACACACACCTCCAGGTTGTTGGCACAGCACAAAGCATCAGGGCCTATTCATGTGCAGCTAACAGTGTGTTGGACTGCCTTCTGGTTCATAGCCTGGCACACACAACCCTCCCATACACAGGAAACCCACCTATCCTCCATAACAACACTGGCAATATGACAGTCTCAAGAACTGTCTTTATATGGCTGGACTGCATCCAGCCAAACATTGTGTGTGAGCATTACTGTAGCTACAACACACTAGTTGAAGGGTTAACAGCATGTGGTCACTGAATTGCAGTGGAATAACATGTTACCACTCCCACAACAGGTGGGAACATGTAGCACCTGTACATCGACTACATGTAGACTATATGGCCCAGACCAGATGTGTATCCCCTGCTGTAGGTATTTTACCATATACACCCACACTGTATAGACACATACCGCGTGCAGCCCCTGCACAGTAAGACACAGTCATATTATTATGCATTGCAAATACCATTTATCCACTCAAGGCATGTGTCAGACATGGTAACTACTGCAGGTCACAGGTATTTATGTGTATGTGTCACACACATACATGTGTGCATTGCCATTGCTGGTTTAGGCAATGGCATGCATTGTTATGCACAAAGACCCACACAAGGTCATAATGTGTGACACAACCACATGTGGCAGTTGTGGGTTTCCAAAACATACCTATCTGTACTCTGACAATGGTAATAGACCCAGTAGCGGAGCGCACTATTGGCATTACTGGCCAACTAGCCCTGTTTGGCTGTGCTGATAGTGTGGTGAAATCCCCTGTGTTTACTGGGGGAATATGCAGCATCTGGTGTATTGTAGTATTTGCCAAAAGGATCTGTTTTCTCACACTTGCAATTACACACACCCTACTACCCACTGCACACAAACTGTATTTAGCACAAGCAGACTCTACACTTGTGAAGACTGGGGTGGACGACTTCAAAGGACCCATGCTGGGGGACTATAATGGCCACTCTGCATAATCCTTGACAATTGCATTCTATGAGCATGTGTAAGGTTTGCATTGATCATGCTATCCCACATATACCCATGACTGCTCCACAACAAGACACCTGTCAGGTGTACACCAGCCATATATGAGCCGTCCAACAGACAGAGTGAGCTAATACATTGCAGAGCTGTAGCCCACAGAGGGAGGACATCTATGAACAGTTCCGGCACAACACTTCATTCCCACATAATCATCACAACACAGTGTTGACAGTGGAATTGTCCAGACAATGCAGATAGGGCTCTCCTCAGTCTGTTATTGATGGCCACTTACTGTTAGAGGTCCTCAGCAACCCTCTTCCAGCACACATCAACAACATGGCTGTGGCTTAGCACATTCAAACCCTGGGATCTCCACTGTGCCCCTGCTTGACAGAGGCACAGCTCACTAGCCTCACACGTTGCCTTATGTGACCTACTTTACAGTGGCACAGTAGCCTACTGTACTGGGGATGCAGATGCCAAGCACACTCTGGCTAAGCTGTCATTCCCTCGGGCAACAAGCCTAGTATTGACCTCTACACCCATATGTTCAATTGTCAGATGCACAATATTTGTTGTGCTGTTATACTGTTTGCAGGTCTTTATTGCCATAGCATTCCCTGTTCCTATGAACAACTTGTGTATCTGTGGAAGATGTTTGAATACAAGGGTGATCCACTATATCACTTATGTCTCTGTAGTCATTTACTGTGTGCACTGGGCAGATTGCTGTGTTGTGGTTGGTTCCTGGAATGACACGTACAAATACCAGATATGTGTGGCCAACTGCTAAACGGAGATATGGCCTAAGTGTGTGAGCATGCCCAGTTCAGCCTTTCCATGGCATGTTGTCTGACATATGCCTCATTTATCAAAGTGTGCGAGCATGCCCAGTGTGTGCTTTCCATATGTTGAACTCTGAAGTCCACCACATATTTGGGTGTGTGTGAACTTCAACAATATCTCACATTTATGGTTGTGTGTTGGGTGTCATGTTGTGTACTAACTGGCCAACTGCTTCCTGTCTGCCACAACAGGGATTATACTGTGCCTGCAGGGATTGCATGGGATACTTTGCATACAGTTGTCAACATCCTTTCATAATGACCTAACACTGTAGTACCGTATAGTGTACTGGTTCAGTACTTTCACTGTGGTGGACAGTATCCTGGGCTTTAGTCCTATCACTGCTTGACATCTTCATAGTGAGCACAACAGACTGTGTAGGGGCCAGTTGTGCACATATGACCATGTTGCATTATGTTCAGATATGGACTACCTACACCAGGCTTGTCCAACATTGGTAGTGTATTCCACAACATAGGTGGACATTGGCAAACACTAGCGATGTTCCCTAGGCCATTTCTGATGCTAGTCACAGGGTGTGTTTGTCCTTCGACACACATTGTAACTGGAGTTTGCCATGACATATATCATGGTTAGTATACTGTGCCTCCGTCTACCTCTGACATAACAGTGATACCCAGGGTTAACCTACCATCTCCCATCCACTCATTGGGATTCCTCTTGAGGGGTGTCAATAGGTGACTCTCTGGCTAACCTGTACTGGGAGTATACTCAAGAGTGGGGGTGCCTTCTGTGCTATGGATCATTCTGTACAGCTTGTCCTATGTACGTCAGTGCTGGGGTTCAGGTCTCTCATGTGCATAGCTCACTGCCATTTAGATTGTACAAGGTGCAGCATGTTCATTGATTCCAGCTTGGACATGGCTTCATACATCAGGCACAGCTTGCCTATGGCTGGGCAGTATGGCAGTGTGTGGAGCTGCAGTTTGTTTACTCAGGAAACACATGGCATCTGTTCATGCTCTTTGCTACTCCTGGTGGGGTACTGCTGTGGACTTTACAGTTGATGGAGGTGTCTGCTGAGGTATATCCCACAGGGGCTATTGTAGTCAATTGTGACGCTGATGAAGGATGACTGCAGAGCCACAGTGACCTCCCCTTATCTACATCTGACAACCTTCATGATTGGGTGGGTATATGGTATGTTTCTGCGAACACTACAGCCACATGTTTGTCCAGTGCAGGATATCTATCACCTTGTGTCCCCAGGTCTCTCATTACATGTTAGGTACGTAATGGGTTAACACCTGTGTGGTAATTTGTGGGCACTTACTGTATATCCACGGTGGTTGTCTAGACACAGTTCTGCAATTAGCTTGTTGACATGGCTATGGCTCCAGTTGTTTGTTTCTAGGTGGCCCTTTTGTGGGTTGCTTGTGTCAGCTGGGGGTCGGATATGGTGGGCTGTTTGTACTCCTCTGCATACATGTTCAGTCACAGTCCTTCCATGTTGGCCTGTACCTATGGGACATATATACGGAATGGGGGGGGGGTCCCAGGACCAAGCCTTGTGGGATGCCACTCATATCTGTTTTGTAGTCTGACATGGATGCAGCATGTCTGACCATGTCAGTTCTGTCCTTGGTCTGGTTTGCAACCCCTCTACTGACATAGGGGTATATATTTAAGCTGGTGAACATATCCATACTGAACTCATAGGGTATTGTCTGGAAGCATATGCACGGTCGAGCTACGCTGTGTGGACCACATTGCCCTCATCAATTACCTTAATGACTGTTTCAAATGGGTCAAACATGTTTAGGGTCAGGATCTTGCAGTTACGCCAGCCACACTGTGTAGGGTCCGGTATCAGTAGGTCCACGATAGCTTTATGTCTGCGGTACATACTGATCCTTTCCATAGCTGTGCAGACCAAGCTTGTCAGGATCCTGGGGTGGTAGTTTGCAGTATCCATTCAGGCAACACCTTTGTTGTGAAGGATCACTGCTGTTGTACACTGCTCTTTGGGTACATATCCTGTGGTAAGGCTGACATTGGGCAGTAGTGTGATTTGGCATTCCATTATTCTTGGAGTCCATGTTGGCCTCAGCCCAGGACACCATCACATACCTTTGCTGCTGTGTGTTTTGCTTTGCAGATGATGGCTATTACCTCAGCATATGCAATGTCAGGGGACCAGCAGTCTGCTGGGATAGATATTTTGCATTCTGGGGGGGAGGGGTTTGCACTGCACCTGTCAGGTTGTATGTTGGCAATATGTGTGTGTGTTTGGTATGTTGTTTGTAATATCTGTGTGATTCGGAGCATGTCTGTGGATTCCCAACATGGTTCCTACCATCAGTTAAGTAAGCCTTGTGATTATCCTTAGTGTCCTGTACAATTTGTATCTTCATAGATTCATGGGTTCATACTAGGCTATCCACCCTAGGGCATTAGTAAGCCAAGTCAGAGTGTGTGTGTCTTTCGCCACCCCTTGCTATATGACTATTATGGCCATTTATGATTTTCTTTACTGTGCCTCTGTCTGGACGTGACACAGTTAAGACCCCCAGTGTACATGTACGACCATCCATCCACTTGGCAATATTCCTGTTGAGGGGTGTCAGTGAGGGGCTCTGCCTAACATGGATTGGGATCCTGTTTCTGGGTGTGGGGAGCCTCTGGGTTATGTATCTGTCCCTCCAGCACATCCTATTTCATTATATGTTGAGGCTGACATCTGTCACTCTCACAGCTCCAATGGCTTTGATTTCCTGTGGTGGAGCATGTCCATTACTCCTGTGTTGGACATGGCCTTGTACAACAGACATACAATGCCTCTGTGTAGGCAGTCTGTGACTGCATTCAGCTGGGGTGTCTACAGCCAGGCAGCATATGACATATATTTGACACCCTTTATCCTCTTGGTGGGTTCCTTTGATGTCTTCAGAACCGCTGCAGGTGTCAGCTACGGTACATCCCATATGCATCATTGTACTAGATTATGGGTCTGATAAGGAAACAGTACAGGGGCACAGTGACCTCTGTTGATGTAGATGTGAATCCTTTCATGATACGGTGTCCAATATCGACAGTCTTCCTAGCCACATTGGCATTGTGAGTGTCACATGACAGGTTACTGTCGACTTGTGTCCCTAGGTCCCTGATTACTCCTTGCATACATAATGGTTTACCACCTATGTGGTAATTTGTGAGTACCTTGTCTGGTATTTGGTGGGACATTCATACTGTCCAGTGTCTTCAGGATGTCTGGGTGGGGTTCTTGTGTGTGAGAGTGTGGTCTGTTGCATGCTACAGACTGTACAGCAGTTTTGACTACACTTAGGTGCACATGGGTGGTCTCCGCTGCTTCGTGCATTGTCAGTTATCTGGCCGTATGGGTGTCTGTGCTGCATATGGATACTCCCCCTCCTTTGATGTTTTGGTCCAGGTGTTGGGGCCATAATGCATGATATGTGGTATACCTGGTAGTGCTGGTGTGCTATCAGTAGGCTTGCAGCAGGCTTCTGTCACTGCACAGACATCGATGTTCTCCATACTGGGAAGTGCCTCAGGGGCATGCATATTGCAGTTTACACATCTGGCATTGGTCAGCATTACCCTTATGTTTCTTACCACTTATGTTTTCTAGGGTGGTGGGTTAGTCTTTTGGCTTTGCCTACATGCGGCTCTATGGAGGTGGCAAAGGCCTTATCCAGTATCCAGATGCCCAGGGTAACAGGTGCAAGCCATCCCTGGAACAGCAGCATGGCTTGTCATGCATGACATCTCAAGCAGACAGACATTAGACCCTCTTGGACTGACAGCTGTAACTGTGCCACCTGTTAAAGCTGATCATTCTGTGTTTGTACTGTGGCATCATTCTTGGTGAGGGTTGGATGCTGCAAACGGCCAGTGTCATACCGGCCTGGGGTACATACTCAGAGAGCTCATCCATGTCTCTTTTCATGTAGTCCAGGGAGGTACATCTCAGGTCATTCACACCAGCATGGATAATGAGTGCATCATATTTCTGCTTACTTTGGGGTGACCTGCGTACTTGTGTTATGTGGCATATTGTGGCAGCCTACAGGCAGCTTACTGTACCCTTTCCCTTGTTCAGTCTGGAGAGTGGGACAGCAGTGTGTCTGCCTATACAGACACCTATTACACTGTATCAGGCATGTTGTTTCTCCTTCTGGCCTGTGACTGTTTGGCACACCAGCTTTGTGTACTATGTGTTGCATGTGCTATGTTTGGAGGTTGTGGTTGCTTGGGATCTGCTTTGGAGGCTTCTGTTGGTGTGGTGTGTTTGTAATTAGGGCCTCCGGGAATGTTTTTCTGTGTTTATGTGTTTGGTTTACAGTTGTGATAGGTCTATGTGAGACTGGGTTTGTGGTGTATGTGGTTACCTTCTCCTCCTGACTAGTTTTGACAGTACTGAGTTGGGGGAGCCCAGCCTCCAGTTTGGATACATGGTTGCATCTCTCACATATATTTGTATTTATTGGGGGGAGTTGTGGGTTGTCTGTGTACTTGGGCCAGGTGTCACATATCCTCTGGATTCACAGATTCTACTTGTTGTGGCTGGCCTTAGTGGATTGTACGTGTGTACATATTTTATTGCCATACTACTGATCAGTGATTACTTCCCTTTTTATGTCTGCTCTATCATGTAGTAGCTTCCTCATTCTCTTGCATGGTTTGGTAATGGCTGGAGTCCAGCATGCCAGATGCCTGCATGTATGGCATTGTGTCTTGTTGTTATTTGTGATTGCATACTCCAAGCATTCCTGGCTGTGTTCATGGAATGCCTGTATAACATGTTCTGTGGTGTGTCCCATGTTCTGCACTTGCACAGGGCCTTTCATGGATTCCACATCGGTTTGGAGGGGTGCAACCTATGCTTTACACATGTTTTTCACTGTGGTTTTCTGGCCAGGGACTGTGGTCAGGATGTGTATATCCAGTGTGATTACTCTATGGTCTGGTCTTACCAGTGAGGGATACACTTCTCATCTTGCCATCCAGTACACATGTTGCTGATTATCACATCCAGTATGCTTACCCCTCTTGTGGGAGTAGTATGTTGTTCTTGGGCATTTTGGTTTATGGATTCTGGGAACTTTTCTCCTACTGTGTTGGTGCTAGTATAATGCTCCCAGTGTACATCTGGGTATTTTCAGTCAAGCAATATAATGTGGTTTGGGGGGCTTGATATATTCATGTATTCCAACATAGACCAGGTGCAGTTCCTGGTATTAGGACAGTAGTCTGCATCAGGCGGTTTTAGCCATTGGTATTTGACCATGGCTAATCCATGCTGCTTCTTGTTGTGGTACCAACATGGGGGTGTGATTATTCTTGACATTTATTGCTAGTCACCCTCCTTTTGTAGCTTGTTCCATGTTTTGTGGCTGTACAGCACAGTATGAGGTGTAACCTGGTAGTGTTAGGGTGCTGATGTGAGCCTTGACCCAGTTTGCTGTTACAGGACTGATATCAACATTCTCCATACTGTGTGCATTTACACTGCACACATCTTGCTGTTTAGACTTCTGGCATTGGGTAGCATTACATCTAGGTTCCTATCCCTTGTGGTACCTATGTAGGTGGGTTTGTGTTTTGAGACTTACCTATTCAGGGCATGCTGTGGGTACTGACAGCCTTTGCCAGTATCCATGGGGCCTGGACTGATAGGTGCATGCCACCCCCAGCTGGTGGTGCATCATGTCTTCCCAGGCTGAAACACATTGGCTCCCCTTTGACTAACTGCATTACTTCAGCCAGTTATTGCAATTGATCATCCCATCGTCATTTTGTGGCTTCATGCTTGGTGAGGGTGGATGTTAGTCAGGGTCCTCAGGTGTGCATATAGTACATCATGTTACATTACTTAACACATGGCATTCATACCTCAGGTGGTGCTGCAGGGCTGCCTATGTCGGATGCACATATTACACTCCCTGTACATGTTTGTGAGCAGGTCATGTCATTTTAGGCATCCCTGTTATTATTTGAGTGAGTCAGAGGGGGTATCATTCCCAGGGTTCCTACTGAGCCAGTGTATGTGCTATGTGTTGCCTCTTTGCCAAGGCCAAGGCATACAGGGCACGCCTCCTTCTGCCTACAGGGGCAGGCTCAGGTTGTTCCTCCTCCGAGTCACGCTCTGCCTGTGATGGCCTTGGTAATGGTGGGGGGCTGTTTGGCCCAGCCCTATGCTGGTCCTGCTGCAGCTGTTTTCGCAAGATCATATTATGTAGCATAGCACATACCATGACAATTTGGATACATGTAGTTGGTGTGTACTGCAAGGCTTCACCAGATGTGTCCAGACACCGGAACCGTGACTTGAGCAGCCCAAACACACGCTCTATTACAATACGTGTTTGTGCATGTGCCTCATTATGGCGTTCCTGTTCAGGTGTGTGTGTGTTTCTGATGGGTATCATCAGCCACGGCTCCAGTGCATAACCTGCATCCCCCACTAGGTGTCCGTGTGAGATGTCCCCATTGGCAAATGTCTGGTACAGCTGTGTCAAATGCCAGATGTGGGAATCATGGTAGCTCCCAGGGCAGCCAGCACACACATTCATTATTATGCCCTGGGCATCACACACAACCTGGCAGTTGATGGAGGGGAAGCCCTTGCGTTAATGTAGGCCTTACCCTGCTCACCGGCTGGTGCTTTGATGCGTATGTGCGTGCAGTCTATTGCACTCACTACCTCAGGGTATTCCGCTATTTGCTGGAAGAGACGCATATTGCTGGCCAATACCTCACGGGCATTGGGGAAATATACATAATCACTGACATGCGCTGACATGGCATCCAGGAACTGGTGCAGTACCCTGGAGGCTGATGCCTGTGTTATCCCCATCATATTACCAGTTGGTCTTTGGAAGGTACCTGTTGCTAGTATTCTTAGGCCAACAAATACCTTGGTTTCCATTGGGATGGGTTCCCCTCTGTTGGTTCTGTGTGTGAGGCGTGGCCTGCACAGCTCAACTATTTGCTGCAGGAGCTCTCTGTCCACTCTATAGCGCTCTACTATCTCTAGCTCATGTAACCCATGGTAGGTGACCCTGGGCCTGTACACTCTTCTCCGTCTCCTCACTGTGGGTTGTCTGGCACCATCTGCATTGTCACCACCCTCAGCAAGTCGTCTATGTCTCATTATGACAGCTATGGCAGCCCCTAACATTTCTGCTCTGAGTGAAGCTTTTTCAGTTTTCACTTCTAATAGCTTACTCCTGTCTTGCAGTGTCTCTTGAGAGAAACATCCTGCACTGCTGTTTGCAGAGTTTTAAGTGCTGGGCTGGGCTACTATTCTGCCTGTGTAATTGCCTGCTTCTAATTGTTTTCACCTGCTAGCTCCAGCAGTATTCCCTGTTAGCTTCCTACTAATTCTGTTGCTTTCTTTTTCCTTTCTGTTTCCTCAGGGGGGAGCAGCGTGCATACCAGTAGAAACACGCTCACAGTGGCTTACATGCACACACACATGCTTACACAATTCAGGATCTGCCTATTCGGGTTAAAACGCGTGCACCCCAGCGCAAACAGTGTTACAGGTCTGCCAACAGGCTCCTACATGCTCAGTCTGCCCTACACGTGCCCACACCAGTGCAAACAGTGTTAAACATCTACCAACATGCTCCCACATGCTCAGTCTATCTTACACTCATGCACACTGCCCTACTCGTGCTTCATGGTGTGCACACGTGCGCATGCACGCCCAGCAAGAAACTTTGGTGTAAGTAACAGTGTACACCTTCCATTTCTTGACTTTCCCGTGCTTATCTTGTGGCACTCCTCTTTCCCTGATCTGTGTCTGTCATCTGTCATGTTACACTGACCTCCAATGAACTGCATTTCTTTCTACCATTCCCCCCTGTGATGTCACCTATCTCCTACTCTATTCCTCCCCCATATGTATCTCTTACACTAATCAGACTGTGCTCATTTGCTATGTGACTGTGGGATTCAGTATCCTAACCCTCATTTACATGAGATTGCCTACTAATGCTTAGTTACATGTCTTAGACTCAGCTTCCCCCCTTAGCAACCACTACATGGTGGCCATGTTGTTTTTGGTCTGCTGGTCCCTGCATTGTCATTCCATGTATTGCATAAAACCCACATTTGTGGGTTTATAACTTTCATGTTTATGTTTTATACAGTGCAACCCGTTTGTGCAGGGCTGCGCTGCATTTAAACATCGGCGAAAAAAAATATTTTTATAATTTTTGCATCGGGTTACCTTGCCAATGGCCACATATTTGGCCATTGGCATGCTGCCTGACACATATGCACCCTTTATTTGGAGCTGACATGGCTCCGTTGTGATTTTTGCAGAAACGTACTCAGTTGTCAACTGATCTCGGAGTTAGTATATATAATTAGCAGGGAGGTGTGAGATTGCAGGAAGGTGCCCCCCCCCAAAAAAAAAAAACTCTGTTTTTTTGTTGTTTCTGTGTTTTTAAATATTGCATGTAAATAGGTAGTTTCCCGGCACATGTGTAATTCCATGTGAACATTCACATTTATGATGTTATGTTGCCAATGTTTGACTGTCTAAATTTTGATGCTTTGATTACTTAAAGTAATTTTATATATATATATATATATATATATATATATATATACATTGACATTCATCCCATTCACACCTCAATTTCACAATAATCACACAATGCTAAATCTCAAACACTAAATTGGAAACCATAGAAAAACCACCATTTCTGACTAATTCATCACCTCTAAACACAAAAGACTAAAACTTACCCAAAAACCTTACTTACTACTAACTACAACACTTACCAAACACAAAAAAACTACTAAAACCCACTTTCCCCAAACAGTACAACATTCACACAAAACCAAACTATACCTCCTATACTATACCTCTCTACTAATGGGGGTGGGGAACAAGGACATGGGACATATTACTTGCCTCACAGTACCCCACAGTGGGGAACTGCTGAATGCTTTTTAACATCCAAACACCTGAACTAGATACTCTATGCAACAAAAAAGAGACCAATCCGCCAATTTATTCTTTAGATTTAATGTAAAGACATGTAAACATACAAAACTTATTTAATGTTACTTTTCTACATTCTTATTTTTATTCTGACACCCAACACTTTCTACATTACTATCATTATTCTGACACAACTAATTAAAAACCCACATCAACCCACATCAGGTCCAAGTTAAAATGAGAAGTAAAACCAAATGAAAGTTCAATTTTTGAAAATTATTTGATTTTGAAAATGGTGTGATTTGATTTTGAATTCAAAAATAGATCAATATAATTGAATATATATATATATATATATATATATATATATATATATATATATATATATCCTATATATATATATATATATATATATATATATATATAGATAGATATATATATATATATATAGATATATATACTGACACAAAAACATAATAAAACTGCATAACTGACCAACACCACTAGATATGTATATGTATAGCATACAACAAATTACTGTTATGTATCTAAACTATGTAGAAGGGTCATAGCACCACAGACCACTATGTCATTGCTATCCAGTCTACCAATTGCTGTTGTACTGTTAAATATAGTTTTCCATCTCTGAGAGAGGTTGGAAGCAACAGTGGCAACCAAGGCACTTCTTTCATGTTCAGTTTGATGAGGTGACTTCTAGTTATCAAGCAACTGATTCCTGGTGACACCCGCCTCCTCTAGTCTGACATATCCTCTTTCAGTAGCTATCTTTTGTTTCTGATGCAAAATCCACAGATCATCTCTGGTGCGATCTAAGTCAGTAGCACTGGATTGCATTAGTATTTGTGAGCTGGCAGTCTGTCACTTTGTTGTACTGTGGCTTCCAAGATTCATTTCTGTGTCACATTCCCCCTTTATTTCTGTCTTCTTAGATCTCTGTCTTCTCCATAATGATTTTCACTATTACCATTAGACAAGGTACACTAATCACTGCTGCTTCCTATAAAGTATAACAGTTCACATTAAAATCCAAAAAAGTCATTTTTAACCCTTTCTTAATTTAACTAAGTTGTTAAGCAAAATACCCTGAACCTGTATTCTATAGCATGCATGGTTATTGTATGAATATTGAAGTCCACTGGAAGTGGTATCCATCAATAATAAGTACTGCTTCTAAACAGGAACAGGATGATTATGTGAAAAGACTGAATACTATCTGATGGTACAGAGGTATGGTACTTACAACTGATGTCTGACAGCATTTGGTTCTCTGGTTCAGTTCCTATCTGGGGTGTCTTCACTACAGACAGAGATACAGACATTGCAAGCACCCCTTCAGCATATGTTTCACTGTACTCCATGTTCCACAGATATATAGGTCAGTGAACTGAGAAACATTAAAATTATTGTGTGTGTGTGTGTGTGTGTCTGTGTGTGTGTTTGTGTGTAGTCTGTATTTGAATGTGTGTTTTTATATCTAGTGAAGATTGGCGTCCTGTCCAGAGCTGGGTAAATTGCATTTGCCTGGAAGCAAATAAAGGACAATAAGGGTTTATATTTTGTCCTTAAAGTGTATTTTACATTCTGCCTTCTTTCTGTCTCTACCTTTCCCTTTACCTTTCTCCACTATCCTTTTTCCTCTTGAATGCCTCTGTCAAATCCTGCTGTACCACTCATTCTGATGGTGTATTCTATGGGTGCCCGTTCCTTATTCCTGACTCATTCTTTGTCTTACATCCCTTGTTTGCAAGGATAGGCTCCATATCACCTGTGCCTCTATGTACGATAGAGCTGGTATCAGAAAATGGGTTTACCTTCATATTGTTGAGCGAGGATGACCGAACCGTTTCCGCGAAACCGGAACCACAAAAACTTTTGAATATTGAAAAACATTATATTTCGACATTTTGACCATGCCACAAGTACAAACAAGGGCTAACATGAGTCAAAAAGGAGGCGAGATTTTGCGGTTCGGACATTTGGTATTCAAGGTTTTGTGAAGTCGCAGTTCGGTGTTCGTGGAAGCAGATTCGACATTTCGGATGCCGACATTATGAAGGTAAACCCAGAAAACGAACGAATAATATGCGCTAAGGCCATCAAAAGAGAATGGCACTGGTTAGAAATAAAAGCAACTAAAAGGAACACAAGAAGACAACTTGACCTGCTGTGCACTTTTGTCATTTTCTTATTTCTTCATAGCAATAAGAAAAAAAAATGCCAAAACCACCAGAGTAAATAGTAAACTAAAAGGTCACATGTACAGCACAATCCCAAGTCAGTTTCCAGGTAATGCTGAATGTTTGTGAGCTACCCCAATGTTTAAAGGTTTTGGCTGTAGTGTCCTGTTCTCAGGGTACTAAGAGCAATTTAACCAACATTCTTAAGCCGTTTTAAGAGAGGGAACTAGATAGCCCAGCCAAGATGGCTGCCTAAGCCCAGAACTCTGGACAGGGCCTGCAGAACAATGGAGGGAAAGTAGTACTCCCAAAGAGAAAAGCAAGTCAGAAGGAAAGATGAGTGAGCAGGAATAAAAGAAAAAAGAACAGATGGCTGCATTTAAAGACAGAAATACGGAGGAGCAAGTGTACGTTTTGTTTGAAAAGAAAACCACAATTGGCCAAGATTTAAGTTTCTTGAAATAAATGATAGAACAGCAAGAAACAGAAGTTGAAAGGCTCCACGGAAAGTTGCAATATCTGGAGTAAGATAAATTAGCAATTAAAGCTGAGCTGAAGGAGCAGATTCACAGAATACAGGAAAGACATAATAAGAAGGCTGAAAAGATAGAAGATCCTGAAAAATCACCGAGAAGGAATAACATTAGGATGAATGAAATACAAAAGAGAGTGAGCAGCAGTGAACTGCAGCTTTTTGTAATACCACTTTTATGTAAGAGATTTGTGATATCAGGAAATCAACAGACACTAATAGAGAGGATATAGAAAGATGGGTAGCAGCAAGCAGCAGATGGCAGAAATTGGTTAAAGTGAAGAAAGGAGAGGGAAAAAAGATGAAAAGGCTAATAGAACACTACAAGAGTAAAAATCATACTCGGAGAAAGGAGAATGTGAGCCCAAAGGGAAGCTAAGGAGAGAAAATAGGAATAGGGTAGGAAATGAGGCAACCGACCTCTGATGAGATATTGCACACCGAACATGAGGCTGCATGTAAATGAAATTTATTGTACGGAGTCAAATTGTTAAAATATAATCCTCAGTTTTGTACTGTGTCCAATGGAAAAGATAAGATGGACTGACATTAAGGATGGGACTGTAGCTGGTTGTGATAAAGAGTACCAGGCATGAGAATTGCACTAAAGGAGTGATATGGAAACGTGTTTTAAGCAATGAATATTGACTACACACAAAAAAAAAAAAACTTAAGCAGTTCAAGAAAAATATCATTTAGCACAAATCAGGGACAGCATTTACCTTCCTGAATATAATAAACAATAAAAGCTGAATGTATTAAACAAAAAGTAGTTGCTACCTTGTATCTTTAAGCTGTGTTTTGTTCCAGTGTATTTTTTTGACGGTCTTGAAATGCATAAAGGCATTTGCTGTGCCTCAGTTTGCTTTCTTCAAAGCTAAGTTACTAAATGCAATTTGCCTCAATTTATGTGAGTTCTGATGCTGACTGTGTGTCATTTATTAGGGCCCTCCAATGAGATGCTTACGCCTAGTCTATGTCTTTGGGATGGTAATGTCTCAAAAACATTTTCAATTATCTACGTAAAGACTTAGCATTCTTTCATCTTATATAACAATTTACAAGTCCCTTCCTCATTTCTTTTTACTTTTTCCCCCAGCAAGTGCGCACTTCTTTTCAAAGTCTGTTTGCCTGACACAGTATTTCGTATTTGTGCTCCGGAATTCAGGTATTATGTTTTCTGGCTACAGTCCATTCTTGTGAGGGTGTACTCAAGATTTATATAAACCCTTGTGTATAATCGTATTGTGTCCTAAGGAAAAAGCTAAACATTTTCTTTCATTTCTTTTGCTATGCTCCTTCTGAAGACATTGGTGTAGCCAACACTAATGCCGACCTCTTTTATTACTGTACTGCATGCCAGAAAAAAACTTCTAGATGGGTTTAGCCATGTTACCAGAAAGCCATAGATTTACTTCTCAGCTTATATAATATTTCTCTAAGGCCTCATAAATGACCTTGTGAAAAATATGGAATGTACAGGGTTCTTTCATATCCACTCATTATAATTTGATAACCTTATTTAAATGCATAATGAAGTATAATGTTTAGGGAAGGGGTAGCTTAGCTGAAAATATTTTAATCTTCTCCTTCCCATTTTTATGCAAATCAAACATTTATGAAGAAAGTATTACTTCAGTTAAATAAATATATCCCAACCTTGTATGAACTCTGTTTTGCTGAAGAATATATTTAAATGAAGCCAGAGAAATACTTCTCTAAATGTTTTTCTTTTCCATGTGCCCACTATTCATGTAGTCTGCTCTACAATTATCCATCATGGCATCATCCTGGCCATAAGGAGGCATTTTTTTCTCCTAATCACCCCCTACTCACACCCCTTGTGGCTAACATGAAAACTTTGAGATACAAGACCTGCAGAATAATTTCTTGTAAGGGTGTGCATTCTCATAAATGTATTTATTAATATATGTATACTCTTGTTGACTGGGTTAGTCCTACCAGGTCAGTGTCCTCTTTTCAGTGGGTATTCATTCTAACTAGGAGAAATTTGGCCAGGTCATCAGAGAACTCCCCCTATTCTTTTTTGATACTTACCATGTGATTTCTTACATCCACCTGAGCTACAATCAATTCAGATAGCTGGGACCTCAGGTTACATCTCATCTAAAGAATGACACACTAAGGAGTGCAGCATTCCTTTGTACTGTACTACAGTGCCAGTTTTACAAAACAAATTAATCCAAGTGGCTGCTGTTAAAATAGGATCCACAGCCTTGTGATCTTCTAGTACCTTAGGCACGTAAGCTATGCATCTACTATTGGCACTATACTAAATGCCCATATAAAGGCTACCGATGAGATATTGTTTGGCAGAGTTAAACACACAACACAAATCCAATCATTGCAAGCCATTCAGCTCTCTTTCCATTAGGTGGTGAGGAAGCAGCAAGCCACATCCCTTCTGTCCCCGACAGAAAAGTCAGCATCAACTGTTTCTGATTTGGCATAGTGGTACATTGCTCTGAATCTAGTGCACAGGGTCCTGGGTTCGAGACTTGGCAGTGATAACTGTTCCCTCCCATACTTCCTCAATGACTCCTCCTGAGCGAGGTTAGGTAGTTGATCCCAAGTCATCTAGGTTATACTCAGGACTTCAACCTTCTAGCCACTCAGCCAACAAAGTTAGGACATTTAGGGGTTCGGGGTAATGAAAATCTAGAGATTTTGTTTGCTTTAGTAATTATAGTAGCAATACTATCTAAAGTTTTGCTTCAGACCCATGTTGCATGGCTCCTCCAGTGACACCCATTTAACTTAACTGCACTTGGTTGCTATTTTGTATCTGGAGGTGCTGGAACATTTACCATTTTACTTCTAAACTAGTGCTTAAAGCGAAAAAACTGAGATAGTATTATGTAAAGCATATGTAAAGACTTGTTCCCTTTAAGGTTTTAATTGTTTTAAATTGTTTTAGTGTGCTAATTATGGTTGTTTTTTGATAGGTTGATAGCGTAATTGTCTTGTATTTAAATATTCAGTGTGACTTGGTGTATGTTGTCTGAAGAAGCAGTGTTTCACTGCGAAAGCGCTCACATTTTCTTATCATTAAAGAAGCTTGGATTTTACAATGCCTATCTGGATTTATTTCTGTTGCTGATTGGGTTGGCTGTTTATACCTTGGATTCCTTACCTCTGTTGGGATTATTTTATTTTATCAAACTGTGCTCTGGGTTTTTGGCTCACTTTGGACTGCTATTTTTCTGACTTACTTCTAAACCAGTTGATAGCTTAAACGACTGTATAATTTAAGCATTCCCAACAGAACTACAGTAATTTTTTTCTGGAAGTATTTGACAACAGTAAAATGCCAAAATTATTTACTTTCACTTCCTTTACAACATATTATACACAGGTACATATCCCTAACAATCCCTCACAGACATAGGTGTTCACTTATATTTCAAGTTAAAATTTCAGTGAGTAGCAGAATACCAATCCTCTTAGCAAGCTACATTTCAAGGATGATTGACAACTGCATAAAGGATGTGAACACTTTCTGTATTGTATATCAAATGAGGAATGTGATGAGGTATGTTCCCAACATCTTTTAGAGTAAAATTTCTATTCCAAAAGGCATTAGACAATAGTTCATTTTTAGCATCTGTCATAAATCCTCAGCACTCCCACCCTGCAATAACAATAGGAAATATAAATGAAATGTTCATATCATATCATATGTCTTTCATCTGCAAATTCACCCTGGTCTTAACCTTTTTCAATGCCTTAGTACATCATTAGTCAAAAATATGTAATTTCATTAGCCATCCTAAGCACAGTATGTTCTTTTTCTTAAACATAAACTGGAAAGGAAGAATGATGCTGAAATAATTCAGAACAATGAATGTAGTAGAATAATATTTCTGTTCGTAAGCCATCAAAATCATTTATATGTGAGATATAATATTTGACTGCAGGGAGAACTGATATTAAAATAAAAAATGTAATGGACTTAGGTGATAAGTGCAGAATTAAATAATACCTGTGATGTTATCCTACAGAAATTATATTTTCAATTCAGTTTCTACGACATCTTTTGCTGCTTTTTTATGCAACATGTATTTATAAGTTTTATTTAATTATTTATATGTCACCTTTGGTGACTGGGTTAGTCACACTAGACTATTAGCCTCTTTTCAGGGGAGACTTAAGGTGGTATTGATACTATTCCAACAAGAATTACTTATTTTCTGACATATTACATTTACTAATATTTGGAGCAAAGTACAGAAAACTCATAGTGTACCAAAGTTAACCTGTACCAAGTTGTCCATCCAAAGCTTAATCACAAAATGCATTCAGAAACTAAACCTTCATGAAAAATTAATTAATGGGTCTGGCTCAGTGTGCAGCCTCTGTTCCCTGCCATGTAGCTAGCCCTTGTAAGCTTGTGTGATATCAGAATGAGCTGAGGGCAAAGTAGCTTGGTGAGTTGACATGTTAGCAAATGTGATGCAAATAAATGAAAATAAACATTGCTGAAAGTTTCAGATCTTTAGAGTTATTCCAAGCAGTTACAGCACGCATATGATGTTTTTCATGGACTTGTGCAAAAATAATACTGGCTTAAAGGCAATTACATTGTAAAAGTCCAGGCTTTAGCTATGCCTCAGCATTACAGTCCATGGGCACATTTCCTGCTGTGAATTGGGCAAACTGCCTGAGTTACTTAATAAGGACAAACAGATTGTACAGAGTTGTATTCTGTGTGCACTCAATCCAATTTTTTTTCAAAATCACTGTTAGACATTATTATTTCTAAATTCAAGTTTCTGTATAATATCTCCCATATTTCTTAATTACACACCTGCTTATCCACAAAAACAAACAGCAGCAGAATTATCCATTCAAAAGACTTAAATCTTGCCTAAGATAAAAATAATATCTGCTGGACAGACAGGTATGTATCCCCGAGACTACCTCTTCTGTGTTACATGTTCCCATTCCATGTGAAAGAGAGCCCCTAATTAAATTCAAGTGTAATTTGGATAGTTGGATAGGGAACAGGAAATTCATCCCTGGCTTGGCATCTATTTTATTGGACAGAGGCAGCCTGTAAATGAATCATCTCCCAGGACCCTGCTTGTAAATGTTTCCTCTACCATCCCCTGCTTTTATTTATCAAGAGAACCAGAACTTGTCAGAGATTTGGGATGCATGGCTAGGCTTAAAATAAAAAAAAAAAAGTCCTTGTGGTCGGTAGCTTTGTAAACACCTATGAACTAGCTGGTCAGTCTCCATAAGAAGCTGAGATCCCTTATAAGATCCTTCAAAGCTAGCTATGAAAACAAAATCACCACTGATTCTAAGGTCAAACACAAAGCATTCGATAGCTATGTCAAGAATCTCAATGGCAACACCCAGATCTGTTTTGAGTTACAGGAGAACGGCACAAAAATTACAGAACCAACTGATATTGCCAACATCCTGGCAGATAGGTTCAGTGCTAACTTTACCTGCCTCTCACCCCCTAAAGGGCCCATATCTATACAAGAAGAATGCAGAGTCCCTGTAATCACATTTACGCAGATAAAAGCTGCACTCTCTAAAACCAAAAAAATAGCATCCGTGGGACCAGACAACATCCCAGGCTGCATTTTACATGAACTTCAGAACGAACTGGCTCCCCATCTAAGCACCATGTTCAGTCATAGTCTCACATCAGACAACAGTTATCCCACTCCACAAAGGGGGAGCCACCACTGATCCTGGGAACTATTGCCCTATTAGCCTGATGAGCCTGGTCTGCAAGGCCATGGAACGTATCATCATGGAACTCATAAACAAAGACATTGGTAACCCCCAAACTCTGGACCCCACCCAGTTTGGGTTTGTGAAAGGCAGATCATGCCTTGTGAACCTGATTGACTTCTTTGAGGCAGTCACCAAAGCTGTAGATGAGGGTAAGGTGGTTCACACAGCCTATCTTGACCTCGCCAAGGCTTTCAACACCATCCCCCATCCTGGAATTATAGCTAAACTCACTAAACTAGGTATAAATCCCTACATCACAAGATGGGTTCCCAACTGGCTCACTGACAGAACCCACACTGTAAAAGTTGCAGACTCCAAATCTGACTTCAAACCAGTGACAAGTGGAGTATCACAGTGTTCAGTCCTGTGACCTCTCTTGTTTGATATCTACTTCTCTGAAGTACAGGCTAACACAGAAGGCCTCTGTCTAATGAAGTTTGCAGATGACTGCAAACTAGTAGCCATAGTCGAATTCCCAAATGATGTGGACATCCTACAGAAGGGCCTGACTGAGACAGATGCCTTGTGTCAGAGGCATGACCTCAAGCTCAATGCCAAAAAGTTCATTGTCATCCCCTTTGGTAAAAACTCTGTACCCATGAACAACCACATAGATGGCAGTCTACTTAATGCCGAAAGTGTGATAAGAGACCTTGGGACCCAGGTGGACAGAAGTCTTTCCTTTGATAATCACATAGCCACAGTAGTCCAGAAATCCTTCTATGTGGTACACCTCATCACAAAAGGGTTCTCATCCAGGAAAAAAGAGGTCATTGTCACTTATTAGACCCATTATAGAGTACAATGCCCCTTTTGGAATGTACCTCACAAGACATCTGCAGCAGCTGGAAAGGCCACAAAAGTACCTCACAAAGAGGATTACTGGCTTTAAACAGATGCTCCAGCTTTACTTTGTAGCATATCACCTAATCCGAGGATATCTCTGCCTAACATATAAAGCTATGTCAAACCCAGAGCTGCTGGACATGCTACACCTAAAGAAATCCCAATCCCTCCGAGCTACATGCTCTAGGGACCTAAACCTTGTCACCACAATAAACAGGACAAGCTGGAGGGATAGATTCCTCTCCCAGAGACTTCCCATACTCTGGAACAAGCTAACCATCTATGTCAAGCAAAGTTCCTATTAGCACTCTTCAGGAAAAATCTTGATGAGTGGATGGAAAATAGGAAATATACCCTGGGGATCACTTCTGTGGCTCTGCTCGACAGGGGCACAGGAAATTAACTTTCTTGGGTGACGTAAGCCAGGGAACCTTGTTGGCTAGGCTTACTTAGGCCCTTGGGCCATTAGCCTAGTAACTACCTATGAAACTATGAATATACATATACAATGCAGGTGTGTGTGTGTGTGTTTATATATATATATATATATATATATATATATATATATATATATATAAATGTATCTATATATGTGTATACATACATATATATATATATATATATATATATATATATATATATATATATATATATATATATATATATATATATATATATATCTATACACACACACATATGCTTTCTTTCTTTCCTATATCCGCCTGGAGCACCTACTGATTTACACAGGTGATGTACATGTGCTGTATACCTTGAATGTGCTAGTTTCTTCCTGGAAACATAGCCCACTCAATCTTGACTTCCCCCTCACAGATAGCCTGCCAGAATTTTATGGAAAATCAGTAACATCCGAACCTCAAATGCAACTCCAGAAGGGAATATCATCACACCTATTGCCAGATGCTCCAGACTATTACTTGTGCTACTACTATTTTCAAAGTTAATGTAGCCCACTCAATCTTGACTTCCCCTTCACAGATAAGTTGCCAGAATTTTGTGGAAAATAAGTAACATCCAAACCTCAAAAGCCACTCCAAAAGAGAATCTCATCTCACCTCCTTCCAGACGCTCCAAACTATTACCTGCACTACTTCTTCTTCTTTTGGCTTTTTCCCAGTTAGGGGTCACCACAGCAGATCACCTGTCTGCTTATGATTGGCAGTGGAGTTTTGCCCAACCTTCCATGGAAGGCACACACATGCATGCACTCACACCTAGGGCCAGTTTAGAGTGTCCAATCCACTTACAGCATGTCTTTGGGATTTGGGAGAAAACCGGAGCACCTGGAGGGAACCCACGCGACCACAGGGAGAACATGCAGACTCCGCACAGAAGGCACCCCAGCCGAGGATCGAACCAGAGAACCTCTTACTGTGAGGTGACAACACTAACTGCTGCACCACCGAGTCCACCCTATTATCTGCACTACTACTATTTTCAGAGTTAATGTAACACACTCAATCTTGACCTCCCCCTCACAGATAGCCTGCCAGAATTTTATGGAAAATAAGTAACATCCAAACCTCAAATGCTACTCCAGAAGGGAATCTCATCTCGCCTTCTGCTGGATGCTCCAAACTATTATCTGCGCTATTACTATTTTCAAAGTTAATGTAGGCCACTCAGTCTTGACTTCTCCCTCACAGAGAGCTGGCCAGAATTTTATCGAAAATAAGTAACATCCAAACCTCAAACACCACTCCAGAAAAGAATCTCATCTCACCTCCTGCCAGATGCTCCAAGCTATTACCTGCACTACTACTATTTTCAAAGTTAATGTATGAACAAACTGTATTGCATGTTTAAGTCTCAAACTGTACCACCCTTCTAAATGGAAACTTGTTTTCTCTTCTAACCCAATGGTCCTGTGTACATCGCCACATCTCTCCTCAAGTCACTCTCAACTTAAGCTTTTAAGTCCCTTCTATGCCCTATCCTCCCTTCTTTATCTTTCTAGTGCACTTTCTAAGTGATTACTCTTTGTGTCTGTCCTATATCCCTACAACCTTCTCTTCTTCTCTCTCCTGTTGGGTCTGCTGCACTCTCTCTCTCTCCCCACCTGCCATCACTGTCCATAACCCTTCTAGTCTCTTCCTTTAGCACACCTTCAAGGACCACCATGGCTGAATTCAACGTTTTTCTTTTATTCCAACAGTATAAAACGATACAGAACAGTATAAAAAGCTTTTTGTTAGAGCTTTCGGGTATACACTATACCCTTCTTCAGACAACTGGCTTTTGTGGTTTTTCATTCATTTAAGTAGTCAGAAAGGCACCAAATTATATGCCTTTCACATATAGTACCTCTATTCACCAGTAGATGGCTATATATACATTTTTCTCTATAGGCATTTATTATTGTTAGATGTCTATATATTAACCTATTACATTAACATCTGTATATAGTCTATCATGAGATTGTATAATAAAAATATATTATCATTAATAGATAGCAATACTGATGTTAATAAACATTTCATATTATCAACAACTTAATGTCACTAAACCATCTTCTCCCATACACTTTAATAAGTATATACTTCTAAACTTTTAAAACCATTAACATTTTTACATATAAATATACAACTCATTTTATAAAAATACATTTTATAAAAATACATTCTTTCTTATCTACTATTTTAAAATAATATTTTATTTTATTGTTAATGTCTTAATGGTATAGCGCTAGTGCATTTGTCACAACATGTATTAAATCATGGGTTAGATCATAAATTTAAGTTTATGGTAATAGAATTAATTGGAAGGAATAATAAATTAGCGAATGTTAAAAACTTTACAGAACAGGAAGAAACTAGATGGATTATTAGAATGCAATCAGATAAAGGGAAGGGTTTGAATGATAGGATAACCATCAAATCCTTCCTTAGAGATAGGCCATTAAGACATTAACAATAAAATAAAATATTATTTTAAAATAGTAGATAAGAAAGAATGTATTTTTATAAAATGTATTTTTATAAAATGAGTTGCATATATGTAAACATTTTAATGGTTTTAAAAGTTTAGAAGTATATATTTATTTAAGTGTATGGGAGAAGATGGTTTAGTGACATTAAGTTGTTGATAATATGAAATGTTTATTAACATCAGTATTGCTATCTAATAATGATAATATATTTTTATTATACAATATGATGATGGACTATATACAGATGTTAATGTAATAAGTTAATATATAGACATCTAACAGTAATAAATGTTTATAGAGAAAAATGTATATATAGCCATCTACTGGTGAATAGAGGTAATATATGTGAAAGGCATATAATTTGACGCCTTTTTAACTATTTAAATGCATGTAAAACCACAAAAGCCATTTGTCTGAAGAAGGGTATAGTGTATACCCGAAAGCACTAACAAAAACCTTTTTATAATGTTCTGTATTGTTTTATACTGTTGGAATAAAAGAAAAATGTTGAATTCAGCCATGGTGGTCCTTGAAGGTGTGCTAAAGGAAGTTTTATTGTTTTGTTCAGGTACCTTTATCTTGAAGCTGCTTCTCTGTTTTTGCTTCTAGTCTCTTCTCTAATTCCACTCTGTCACTGTTTCTGTCTTTCTCTGTTATCCTACTTTTTCACCTATCCTCCTGACAGTCTCACATTGTGTTTCTCTCCACCAACTTACTTGCATTTTGATTGTTCTTCTGAGCCAGTCTCCACCTTGCCTGGGCCAGCCTGCTCCTTTTTCCCTCACTATGATTGGGCTCACTCTGCTTCCCTACCCTTTCCCCAGTCACACCCACCCCTAAATCGATTACATTTGTACCTAGCAAAACCCCTCCCATCCAAATCCAGCCACCAATCAACACCACCATCCCAATCATCTTATATTTTACCCAGTCACTAACACCCTCACTATTTCCTCAGCCTCTGCCTAGTTGCATCTAATTAAATACAACTTCTCATTGCAAAATATTCCTTACTTATTACCACTATTACTTTCTTATTTCCTCTCTCATAGTTCTCTACCCAATCCACCTATGTCTCATACTAATTCTCTTCTCCCCTTTCTCCTCTCCTTGGCCCTATCTTTCTGTATTCTATCTCATTTAACATCACTACATATTACCTTCACGCCACTCAGGTCTGTATGTATAACTTATACCCAATCCTTACCTCTCTCTAGTTACTCTGACATATCCCACAGTCTATTCACACCAAGCACACTACTATATGCCAAATATATGTTACTTCCTCTAGGAAAAAGTTGCCAAAAACAACATACCTCTCAACAACTGCCCTAAAAGAATTTGGCCACCCCTGAACTATCCTTATATACAATCCAAGCTAAGCCAGTGTGGAGACATCCACCCAAATCCAGGACCTGAACCCTCTACTTTCAGTCCTTCCAACTCATACAAAACTCTTAATGATACAACCCTTAACCTGCAAAGTGTAAGAGACAAAATACTAGAATTCCATGCCTGGATAACTCTAAATAAACCAGACATAATAGCAGCAACGAAAACTTGGTTGGAACCATACATAAAAGACACTGAATTCCTTCCCCCAGGCTACAATTGTCTAAGGGCTGGCAGACCACACAAATGAGGAAGAGATATTGCTATACTCTACTCAAGTACCTGCTCAGCTGTTCCTTATTCCAACCCAATTCCATAATTTTCCACAGCAGAGATACTACAACCCAAGTCCACAATTTTCCACAGCAGAGATACTAATATCAATCTTAAGAATGAACAATTCCACAAATTTCTGCATCACCGCTATATACATTCCCCCAGACAATAACATTCTCCTGCTAAAAGTAGGGTTGCCACCTTTCATCGTGGCTAAAACTGGAGTAAAGCCACACCCCTCGCGTCACCAGTAACCCCACCCACCCCACCCCTCTACCGCTCACATTCTGCCCATTTTGTGATGTCATGGTGACATCACTCGGTGAGGAATGCCCTTTTTTCCATTCCTGCTGCCTGCTTTTGACTGATTTACTATGCTTTGTTTTGTAAAAAAAGCATAGTAAATCAGCCAATTTACAAACTCTGATGGTATGTTTCCTTTTTGAAACAGAATACCGGAGTTTGTACAGTGTCTTCCGGACTACCGGAGAATCAGTTTGATTTCTGGATAGTCCAGAAAAATACGGAGGGGTGGCAACCCTAGCTAGAAGATTTTCTTGCCTGGATATCAAACAATATAAAAAATGAAACAATTATCCTTGGAGATGTAAACATAAACTGGTCAGATATCTCAAATAAATCTCCTCTACTTAATGCCAATCTCTTTAACTTCACTCAACTAATTACAGTCACAACCAGACCCAACAAAAACAATGATGGCGGGTCAATACTTGACTGGATATTAGTCTCTGAGTCAACCAAAATTTCCACAGCTGGTACTCTTTCCTCCAGCATCAGTGACCACCTCCCAGCCTATAGACTACAAAAAAACAATATAACACCATGTCAGCATCAATATAAATACACACAAAATCTTGTTAATTTCAACCCTATAGCCCCAAATGAAACCTTGATAAAAATCAACTGGAATGTACTAAAAGTCCTTCACCTTGATGAAGCTGTTGAGTTCTTTAAATCTACTTTTCTGGACATCCTAAATAATCTTGCCCCAATAAGACAAAAGAGAGTAAAAACTAATCACTCTGTATGGTCACCAGATCTACCAAACAAATCATTGCTGATAGAGATAAAGCTTGGAAAAAATGGTATATAAACAAAAATTCCTCCGATCTCCTACAATTCAGGCAGCTATGCAGTCAAGCAAAATGACTAGTCAACAATGACAGAACAAGCACACTACCCTGGCCTGCAAAAGAATTATAAACAAAACCCAAAGACATTTTGGAACGCTATTTCATCTCTGCTAAACCCTGGCTCCAAAAACAAAATCTGTCCACATCCAGACAAAACAACTAATGAAATAGCCTCCCTCTTCAACACTCACTTCATCAATACAATATCAAGCCTCACAGCAACCTTTCCCCAAATCGGTAGTGACAGTAACTCCCATACTATAAAGCCCACCTCACAAACTACTATCTCCTCCCACCCACCTTTTCCTTCTCTCCTATACCCACTGCTATTATCAAAAAACTGCTTAACAAACTGAAAGCATGCTCTAACACTGCGGCCAACCTACCCCCAGAATACCTTCAGATGTCTGCAAAAGCCATTGTCTATCCAGACATCATACTCATCAACAGATCTATCCAGGAGGCCTACCTACCTACTATCTGGAAAAAACTTTCATTCTACCCCCCCACAAAGGTGGCAACAACACAGATATTTCAAACTCTGACCTATTGCTATTCTCTCCCCCCCTTTCTAAAATTTTGGAGAAATGCATCCATAAACAACATATCAGCTATCTGCTTTACAACCAGCGTCTTTCCCCCACTCAGCATGGTTTCAGGCCAGGCCACAGCACAACTACAGCACTTATATAATTATTGGATACAGTCAATCGAGCTCAAGATACTGGCAAAATCATATCTTCAGTATTTCTTGACCCATCTAAAACCTTCAATATTATTACCCACTCTCTGCAACTCACCAGACTCTCAAACCTAGGTATCTCACCCTCAACCTTAGATTGGTTTACCAGCTACCTAAATAACAGACAGAAATCTACTAAATGGCAAAACTCTTTCTCTTCTTTCCTTGAAACATCCACAAAAGTCCCCCAAGGTTCTATATTAGGCCCCCTACTCTTTAATATTTTCATCAATGACTTCCACTTCAGTCTTATCAGCGATACAGTAGTTGAATATATGATTCATTTACCATAATCTGCTCTGCTAACTTTATTACTGAACTCCTGCATACAACCAAGAATGCTTTCAACTCCACCGAAACATGGATGACAGATAACCATCTTTCTCTAAACCCCCCCAAAAAAACAAACTCCTGTTATTCACCCTCAAGATAAGTATCTTCATATATATAAAAGAGAATTCATCATATACTCTCAAAACAAGTCCACCATAGAAATAGTACCTCATATAAAACAACTGGGAGTCATCTTAGATGAAAACCTTACTTTTGATCTCCATGTCCATACCTCTATCAAAAAGGCACACCAAAAATAAGATCACTCTATAGACATAAAACATTTCTTAACTGCTCTTCCAAACAAACTCTTTCCCATACCTTCCTCTTCCTCCCCTCACTCTTATATGGTGTCCCACTCCTCACCAGTACCTAGTTATCTCTAAAAAATAAGCTAGAGTCTTGTTACAATAAAGTTGCCAAATTTGCAACCAATGCCCAATATTCATCTCATCATTGTTTCTCCTTACAATCACTCATTTGGCTTGAACTCCCACATCACACAACATACTAGCAATTAATGATAGCACATAAAATTGTATAAAGTCTGTCAGATTGCTCACCCCAATTTCCAAAGCTAACTCACTACCACCCAAATAGATCATTGAGATCTGAAAATCAATTTCTCCTGCAAGCTGACAAACCAAAACTCTCTGCAGGTCAAATCCTCTATCTTTATAATCAAACTATGTAATGCACTCCTATTAGCTATTAGGATTTCAAGTAACATCTCCTCCTTCAAAACAGTTCTGAAACAGCATCTGTCCACCCTCTGGCACTGTAGATGCTCTAACTTCCATCTTCATAAGGCTTGACTCCTCTTCCCTACATCATATTACTTTTTTTCTCTCTTTCCTTCTTCCGAAACTTCATACCTATCACTACTTCACACTCATCACTCTGAATAATAATCTCTTCCTACTTCTAATACATATACCTTTAGATAGTTACTCTAGTTCTACCTTTATTAATCACTCCCACACTCAGAATCAGAGTCTACTCTGTAGTATACACTATGATCAGAGTGTACTAGAATATGTTCCTTGGATTTACTTCAATGTCTTGTGTTTTTACAATATTCCTCTGTACCACCTACATTTTCATAATGTACTTTATTGTATGTATAATGCATGTTATGACTATGCTACTTGTTAATACAAACTGTTTCAATATTATGTAATTTTTATATTAACTGTCTTTGTGGAGCTTTTCTCCCTGGGCCTCCACTAAAAATGGGTTCTTCTTGGACCAGTGGACTTTCCCAGTAAATAAATGCCAATAAATAAATATGTATTATATGTAAGTATACATAGATTCAGAGGTTCATAGGCAGCACAGTGGTGCAGTGAATAGTGTTGTCACCTCATCGCAAGAGGTTCCCCAGTTCAATTCTTGACTAGGGTGCCTTCTGTGTAGAGTCTGCATGTCCTCCCTGTGTTCATGCATGTTTTCTGTGGGTGCTCTGGTTTCTTCCCACATTCCAAAGGCATGCAGTAGGTGGACTGGACCCTCTAAATTGGCCATAGGTGTGAGTGTGCATACGAGTGTGGCGTGGAAGAACTACCGTGACAGGGCTAGACACCTGGCAGTGTAAACCTTGGCTCTAGGTGATTGTCACTGTTGAAGTGACCCTCTGAACCCATGTTAAAAAATAGGAAAAGGGGTGATGGATGTGGATGTATATATATATATATATATATATATATATATATATATATCATATGTCAAAAAAGAAAAATCTCAGAAGACCACCACAACAGTGAAACTGATTTAATACAGACAAGTGCTTTCACGTAGAACACCTATGCTTTCTCAAGTCCTTGCCATTCATACTGTAAAAACGACATAATTCAGCCACCTCATCTACCCATCTATCTTACATAGATCACTACACCCCACTAGCTACCCTACTCTCCCATCACTCAAACAGACTATCCACACAATATGATAAGTACATAACTAAAATCATGAAAACCACAGTACATATAGTAGCCAGACTGTGTCTCACTGGAGATATACATCCTAATCCCAGCCCATAAAACTCTAATATCAACATATCTAATCAAAACCCCCCTCATACCATACTTCACCTCCCTAGGAAAGCTACTAACCAGTTAATATTAAACATTAATGCTAGAAACATTTTAAAAAATCCATGATTTTCACGCCAATCTCCAGATTTAGGTCTAGTAAATGAAATAGGGATAAAACCTGACAGCTCTAATAATGAAATTCCAACACTAGGCTATAATATTCTATGAAATGATGAACAAACTAATAAGGGATGTGGTGTTGCAATATTATTTAAAACCCAGCTTAATGTTGAGACTTTGGCTGTATCTACCCCCACCTTTGGTAATGCAGGAATTATTCTTACAATGCTAAAAATTAATCCCAGAAAATATATCAATATAATTGAATGTTACTTCCCACCCAGCAACAACATACCCACCCTAGAGAGCCTAACCATTATCTTGGGGGACTTCAACATAGACTAGCTAGCGTGTAATTCCAGCAATTCCACAAAACAACATCAGCCTCCATGGATTCTCCCAAATCATCCAATCTCCAACAAGAACTGATAAAGAAAGTAAGAGGCAGCCAGTCCTCAACTGGATATTGACAAATAGGCCAGCACAAAGCTGTCAATCAGACTGCCCCCCCCCCCCCCCCCCCCCAGACAACCTTGAGTGACCATTTACCAACATTTGTATTAAGACATCGTATATGTCTGGAGAAAACCACCACTTACCAACTAATAAGAAAAAAAAAAACTTCATCCCTTCTAACTTCCTTGCAGCTTTAAAAAGGTTGCATCTGGAATCCTCTCAAGCTTCTTAGTCTTGATGAACCTGTTAAGTACTTCAACTCTACCTTCTTAGACATCTTAATTCCCAAGCTCCTGCCAGAACCATCAGAATTAAATCCAACTTTGCTCCTTGGCTGAGCAAAGAGACCAGATCCCTGCTGAAAACCAGAGACAAAGCGTGGACTCACTGGCACAAAACTGGACCCCATGCCTCAAAACAAACATATCTACAGCTAAGAAACAAATTAAAGAAAATGATCAAACTAGATAAAACTTACTACAACAATATACAAAATAAACATCAAAATGACCCTAAAAAGTTCTGGATAGCTATCAACAGCATTCCCCTTCCAGGAAAATCTAGTACGCCCTCTCCAACCACTACTGCTACCTCTGAAAATATAGCCACCCAATCCAACAAATACTTTAAAGAGTTGATTCTAGCCCTATCTAACTCTCAGGTCTTTCCCTCCTCCTATGAAACACCCAGATTTCCTAGTAATAAAAACAGCTTTAACTTTCAACCTGTCTCTGTTAATATGATCAAAAAACTGCTCAAAAAATGTAAGTCCTCTACATTAGCCACAGAGAAACTTCCAGCTGAATTTCTGAAAATTGCTGCTGATGCAATTGCATACCCAGCTGCTATTCCAACCACTCCATATCTGAACATCTTGGCCTTGAGGTCAGGAAAATTTCCAACATTATTCCACTCCATAAAGGGAGTAACTCTAAAGAACTGACCAACTATCGACCTATTGCTATACTTTCACCCCGTTCCAAAATCTTAGACAGGTATATACACACACAAATCATGGACTACTTAAACACTCATAAACGTCTTACACATACTCAACACATACCCAACATGGTTTCTGGTCTTTTCATAGCACTACTACAGCTCTTGTGTAATTCACTCGCACAATAAATCCCCATAGAAACAATGGAAAATTTATATCTGCTATCTTTCTTGATATTTCTAAGGCCTTCAACATGGTCAGTCATGATAAGCTTATTAAAGTTCTTTCAGAACTAAATCTTAGCGAACCCTCCATTCCCTGGTTTCAAAGTTATTTAACATGTCGAAAACAAGCAGTGCAATGGCAGCAAAAACTCTCGCCCCTATTGCCAGTCCCACTAGGAGTCCCCAAGGCTCCATACCTGGACCCTTACTGCTCTCTATCTTCACTAACAACCTCCATACTTGTACACTACATGCTTTAGTCCTTCAATATGCAGATGACTCCATGCTATTCTGTGCTTCTTTTTCCCTGCAGTTACAAACCCAGGCTTCCTTTCTCTCTGTTAAGGCATGGCCTACCAACTCCAAACTAATACTGAATCCCAATAAAACAAAACTCATGATCTTCCACTCCACACAACACACATATTCCACTCTCACATGTAATATCATATCCAATAATAAAAAACTATCTCCCCTGTCACTCACACTAAACTACCGGGGGCTGAGATTGACTGCCACATGATATTCAATATCCATATCTCCCTTACCATAAAGAAGGTGCTTAAAAAAATGGATATTCTATATAGATAAAAAACTATTTCTCACAAAAAACACTAAGGCCACAGTAGCATAAACACATCTCATCTCTACACTTCTCTGTGCCTCCCCACTCCCCAATCTTAGAAAATCAGATATAACTAAACTAGATACCTGTTACAATAAAATTGCTAAGTTTGCCACTGAACTTCCATATAGATCATACCACTGCTTAGCCCTTAAAAAGCTAAAGTGGTTTGAACTGCCTCATCTCCTTCTCTACAATCAACTCATACTACCCTACAAGATTCTATACCATCATGAAAAAAAACAGCACTACAAAACTTACTGCATCCAGTAACAGGGTCCTTTGCTCCAGTAAGACATTCCTCCTTGAAATAAATAATGCCAGCAATACAGCTGGAGCATCCCTCTATTCAAATTTCATTGTTGAAAAATGGAATACCTTGCCCACTGACATCTCAGCCAGATCCTCCCTATTACAATTTGAAAAAGCTCTAGAAACAAACCTAAATGATTCATGTCTCCACTCCAACTCCACTCCCAATAGTAGTAATCGCATCCTGGCATCTGACAGTTTTGTTATCCAAGCAAAAAAATATATATAGTCTCAAGTTCATTCTCTAACTCGTTTTATATAGGAACTACTTAACATCTCTTTAATCTCTTTTAAAATAGTTCTGTTCTTACCTCTTCACTTGACTATGTATGTATTACTTTTCTTATTCTCACTCATCAGTATCATAATACTTCTTTGTAAACCAAAAATATTAGTATATGTATATGTACATGATTTGATATACTTTAATACAATGATGTACTTCAATACTATATGAACATAATTTGATTTACTTCAGCACTTTGAACGTTTTTATTTTATTCTGCAATGTAAAATGTATTTTATTGTACTATGTAATGTTTTGTATATGGAGCTTTTCTCCCCGGGCCTCCACTGAAAAAGGACTTATGTCCAGTTGGACTTTCCCGGTAACCAAATGTAAAATAAATAAATAAATAATTAAATGGAATAAATTATTATACTAAAGGATCTGCAGTGCCATATACCTTTATGCAGTGTTAAACAATACAATATGACCTCCCTACAAGGTAAGCATCACAATGCAAATTGTCACAGAATAATTTTTGTCATTTTTGTCTTTTTTTGTTACAACAAAATTGGTTATTTTTCTTCTGCTAGTGAATTACTTGTTCTTGTTAAAAATTTAAACTTTCATTCTTGTGATAACAGTAAGATGATGACAGAGCCACTTGGAGACATGTATCCTTACTATAATAATTATCGGGTATAATACCCCTTTTGGGATGCATGTTACTAAACATACTGAATAACCCAAAGGTTCTGAAGCAAAATTATCACAGACCTAAAGTCCACGAGCTACCAAGAAAGGCTGGAAAGGTCTATCCCTTTATTCGGTGTCCTACAGTAAATTGAGGGAAGATTTCTGGCTATTGCAGACCCAGTTGTCCTGGACCTCAAACTAAAATTCCAACAACACCGAAAACACTGAAAAAACAAGCATGGTAGCTAATTCCAATATATATATATATATATATATATATATATATATATATATATATATATATATGTGTGTGTGTGTGTGTATAGATACTTATTCTATCTTAAATATATACAGACTTCTTCAGAATGTGCATATATTTTAGACAAAATTTCTCAAATATATTGGTATTTCTGCCAACCTCTTTTTTCATAATTTCTGGTAATTTTTTTGGGAATAGCAGATAAATAAAACATGATGGAGGGACAGGCTTATAACCCTGCACCTCCCAAACATCTGGAATCATTTTCCCCCTGCATGTTAAGCAGTCTGGCTCACTATCCCCTTTTAAACTAGATGACTCAAAGGGTATCCACATATTCACTCCAGAATTGACCAGTATAGCCCACCTGCTGACTGAGGGAGAGTGCTGGCAAGTTAATAATGGTCATGTGCCTCAGTGGCCTTGGAATGTCTATTCATCTATGAAAATGTAACATTATCTATTTTAATAATGTTGCACATGTATGGCCCTTGAATACTTTGTAAAAGAGGTTTGTACAGACACAGGATAGTTCTTGTTTGTTCTTACTTATGCCGAAGACAGCTGTCGTTTGCAGTTTTGGTGACTATTTTCCTGCTGGTTTATAATGATCAGAAGGCATAATAACTGTCAGTTTCTTGAGCTTAACTCATCCTTATCTTTTAACCGCATATTGAGGATGCTTGTAAACCAGTGTAATTTATGTCCTCTTAGCATCCTGATCGACATGTAGAACAGACTAGATTTGACTAAAATTGCACAAAAAACATGCTATTCACAAAGAAAAGGCATACAGACTTTAGACTCAAGACCCACAAGGTGTATACTTTCATTTGCGGGAGAGATAGGTCTTTCATTAACTAAGCTTGCCTAATCTTGACAAGTTTAAAGATTTATTACATCACTTTGTTAGGGTGTGTTTAGGATTTAATAAATCTATTGGGCTAAATGTTGTATATGACATCCAGCAAGGTGTCCCTTTTTTAGTGTCTGGTACCTGCCTAGTAGCCCCAGATACTACACATATTACTTGTTTAATTAAATAAAAAAAGGAAAGCACAGCACTGGTGTTTATTAAAAAGGGTCATGTTTCTCAAATCAAATGCATTCATTTATTTGCTTGAATTTATCACTGTTTTTCAGCTTGCACTTGTTAGAGAAACTCCATCTGTTTTGTGAAGTTTTTGTGTGTTATAAACATTTCTCAGGGTTAGTGAACTTATTTCCAAGGATTTCTGATTTTGCAGGAATTATTACTTCTGCTCTAAAGCATTTGTTACTGATCTTTAGCTCAAAGCCAGCTGGTTTTACATTGGGAAGGTTCTTTTGCACTCTCTGGTGGGGGCAAGGAGCTAAATTCAACCAATCCATGGTGGGAACTACTGGCCGATAGCTTTTTTATCTGATTGACGTAAGGGTTTAACTTTAGAAAAGTCTTTCATCCTGCTGGTATTAAAGCCTTGCACAAATGCAGTTCCCCATGTTTGCATATAAGCAAATCTCTCCAGTTTAAAATCCTCTAAAGCTAGGGTTGCCACCTTTTCAAATGCCCAAAGTGGGACATTTTTAGTACAAATGTCAGATTTTGCAGGGTGAAATATACCCACGACCAGCAAAAAGGAGAGAACTTCACTTTTTTGCCTAAATAAAAGCTTATTCTTGTAGCATGTTAGTTGCTTATTCTGTTTCTTATAACATTTAGGTGTTTCAGATACAGAATAACTGTTTTATGTAACTATTATATAAAATATAGGAAATAAATTTGTCCTAAAACCTCAGGGCATTTGCCATTTTTACAATTTTTTTGCAGGACACAACTGCCCAAAGAGGGACTGTCCCTCACAAAGTGGGACAGGTGGTAACCCTATCTACAGCATATGTTCTCCATAGTCTCCCACTGTTAGTATAGACCCTTTATAGATCCGCCCATTAGTACAGACCCTGTTTAGAGCATACAGTTATACCACACCCCTCCATTTTCTCTCCCCACTGTGAAAACAGGACTTAACCTAGCATTATGGATGGTCAGTTTCCCTCTGTTTCTCCTACCAGCCTGATTGGCATGGGTATCCTGAGGCAGTGTAGCAACTGCCTCATGTTATGTACACTGATTACACCTCCTATGCAAACCATGCACTCAACACATAAACCATTATACATGGAGGTACTCACCAGAAATGTACCTAAACACCAGAGACCTTCCAAACTAAAAAACACTAAACCTAATACAGCACCTTCAACAATCAATACACATAAAAACACAAGCACCAATGTCTCACTAAATAAGGCCTTAATGCAAAGCACATCTAAACCAAGTTTTTTAGTCATAGGTGACTCCATTGTGAGACACACAGATGTCCCACTTACTAGGTTGGACAAGGAGATGGTTACGGTCAACTGTATCGGGTGCCATGATCTATCAGATCACACATGCACTCAAGTCTCTCAACAACAAGTACCATTATAACTCATAGTTCATACTGGGGTGAATGACTTGAGATGGACCTCACTGGAATATATGAAGAGAGACATGATTGAGCTCTCTGAATATGTGTCCCAGGCAGGTATGTCCCTAGCCTTGAGCAGCATTCTACCCTCACCTAGGATGTACCACAATATAAACAAAAAATGATTGGCTTCAACAATTGACTTAGTTTCTTTTTTTTTCTTTCTTTTTTTTTTTTTTTCAAAACAGGTTTATTGTCTTAACATATAAGAAATTGACTTAGTTTCTGGTGTCATTCTAAGGGGATCCAGTTCCTGTCAGCCTGGGATGACATGGTTGATAGACCACACTGCTTTGCAAGAGATCGTCTTCACCTGTCACCTCTAGGCTTTCTGCTACTGGCTAAGGCACTTACTTACCCCATAGTGCCTTTTTTAGGCAAGATCTGAAGAACAAAAGTTCAGATTTGAAAATATCACTCACAAATAAATTAAGGGTTATGCTGCTAAATGCTAGAAGTTTAAATCAGAAACTGCACTCTCTGGAAGCACTCCTCTCCCTGGTGGAAGTTGATGTCTGTGCAGTCACAGAAACTTGGTTCAGGGCCACAGATACTACCCCGGCCTTGCAAGGCTACAATGTCTTCCACAATTTCAGACCATAAAATGATCATGTGAGAACCAAAGGAGGAGGAGTATCTATCTTCATCAAAGATAATTACACCTCTAGACTGGTTAGACAGGAAAACTCAGTGGAATTACTCCAAGCTCAATTAACTGTGGATAAGACCTCCCTTCAAGTCATCATTAGTTATAGGCCCCCTTCAGTGAACCAAGGTACCCACCTACTTATTTGAGCCTACTTGAGTCAATCAAATTACAACCAACACTCTAATCATGTTGGGCAATTTTAACTATCTCTTCAGTGACTGGGAAACTTATATGAGCACCAACATGCTTGCACAAAGGTTCCTGGAATTTAGCACTAATGCTCTTGAACAAATAGCATGTAACCCTACAAGGGAATCAAATGTTCCCAACCTGGTCCTCACTAACATGGGTGACAGTTGAACCACCACAAATATAAGACCCTCACTCATTAAATCTGATTACATATTAGTCACATTTGAAGTAGCTATAACACCTGAACACCTCTTAGGTGAAATCAGGCAGCAAAAAAAAAAATCGCCAAAGCTAATTATAGCCTCCTAAGGGATGACATAAATAACTTCCAAGCTCCTGTTACTACAGATGACATTGACAATTATACTAAGGTATACACAAATGCCCCATACAAACACTTATACAAATGTATCGACACAGCTGCACCTGAAAGGATCAAAACAAGATCCTCAAGAAAACACAATCTTCCCTGGTGGACATCTAGCATTAATAAGTTATACAACAAGAGAAGGAAGTTGCTGTCTAAGAATAAAAAAAGGGAGGTCTCGGCACTGAAAGAACACCCTCCTCTGCCTCAACAAACAAATAAGACCACTTGTAAAATACTGTAAGGGCAACTTCAAAAAATATTTAGTAACTATACCTAAGGATAACCATAAGACATTCTTCAGCTATATCTGTAACCTAAAGGGTAGGACCCAGATGTGTGCTGATCTAGCTGTGGATGGCATCACACACACTGATCCTGTGAAAATAGCTAACCTGTTAGCTGACAGGTTTGGTGAAAATTTCCCTCCCCTGTCCCCTCCAAACATTCCACAAAGCATTCCCTCTACATCTCCCCATCTTGCATCTCCAAAGAGCAAGTCATTAATGCTGTCTCAAAGCCCAAAAGCTCAGCCTCCATGGGACTGGATGGCACCCCAGGTTGCATTTTAAATGGTCAAATCATGAGTTAGCAACTCCATTAAGTACTTTGTACAACCACAGCCTGAGTACTGGTTTTGTCCCTGCTGAATGGAAAACAGCAACCGCAATCCCCCTTCATAAAGGGGGTACAGCAACAGACCTTGTGAATTACAGACCCATAAACTTAACCAACCTTATCTGTAAGGTCATGGAATGAATCAGTGTGGACTTTATAAATAAGGATATAGGTGATCTCCAAACCCTTCATCTGACACAGTTTGGTTTTGACAAAGGTAAATAATGCCAGTTAAACCTGGTGGACTTCTTCCAATACATCACCAGAGCCATAGACAAAAGCAAATCTCTGCATGCATACAGCCTACATTGATGTAACCATGGCCTTCGACACAATCCCACATTCAAGCATAATTGATAAACTCTCCCACTTGAATATCAACCTTATGTCATCATGTGGATTGCTAATTGGCTCACCAAGAGATCATACTCAGTCAAAGTTGGGGACATTACCTCAACCAGCAGACCTGTCATCAGTGGGGTTCCATAGGGGTCAGTGCTGGCCCCCTGTTGTTTGGAATTTACTTCTCAGAAGTTCAGGCCAAAACAGAGGGTATGTGGCTGACCAAGTTTGCTGACGACTGCAAGTTAGGTGAAATCATTGAACAATGTCAATATAGTTCAAGAGAGACTTACGCAAACCAATGACTGGTGCCAAAGCCATAGACTTAAACTCAATGCTAAAAAATGCATTATCAGCCCCTTTGGTAAAAACGATATCCATACAGACTATCATATAAATAATAATACCCTAAGTAACAACTCAGTAGTGACAGACTTGTGGACCCAAGTTGACTGTAGCCTAAACTTTAACCATCATGTGTCTACTGTGGTAAGGAAGGCATTCCACATCACACACCTCATTAGCAAAGGCATTGCCTCAAGAGTGAAGGAGGTCATAACTTCTCTGTACTTGACCCTCATCAGGCCAGTAATTGAGTACAAGCCTCTTTTCAGTATGTACCTTACCAGGCACCTGCAGCAACTTGAGAGACTTCAGAAATTTCTAACCAAGAAAATTCAGGGTCTTCAGCACATGTCCTACACTGACAGACTTGCAATCACACTCATTGTACTCAGCAGCATACAGACTACTTAAAGAGACTTGTGCCTGGCCTACAAAAGAATCTTAAATCCAAACTGAATGAAAATGCTGCACATCTGCAAGTCAAATGGGGCAAGAGCCACCCTCTCCAGGGACCTTAACCTGGCCTGTGACATAAATAAGACCTGCTGGAGCGACAGATACGAGTCTCAGATGTTTCCACTACTCTGGAGTAGGCTACCAATTCACATCAAACACAGCCTCTCTATGACCCTGTTTAAGCTTAGCCTGGATGACTGGATGGGAAACCGTAAATTCCTGCCGGGAATTTCACCTATGACCCTCCTAAATATGGGCAGTCATTGCTAAGTTCTTGAGTTTAGGCAAGATCCTTTATATTGGGTTTCTCTAGTATTATATTGGGTACAGATGGATAGGCTTATAAAGACCTTTTGGTCAATAGCCTAGTAGCCACCTATGAACCTATTGGTATTTGTAGCTACATTGAAAAGGGAGGAACATTTGATGATTTTTGTGTATAGACAGCAATGGGAGTTTAAAAATGAAAGAAAATAAAGACTTTAGTGATCATGCTTGAATGGAGGAAAAGAAAAGGCAGTAAGTTTCTCTATAGCATTGCAGTAGTAAAAAAGAATCTTGATAAACACTGCATAGCAAAGCACTAATTAGTAATTATGTGAAGGCCACAGGGATTCATAGCCAATACATATCTGTGTTCTTAGATGTGAGCTACCCAGCAAGGTGAAATCCCTTTGTATGTAAATCCCAGCCTTAATTTTGAAGCATACAATTAACTCTGCAAAGTCATTTTGAAAATGTTTTCAGACTTGGATGTTACAGTGATTTATGAAAAGAGCATGAATTTGCATATCACTAAACTAACCCTAATACAGCAGATCCTCTGAGATGGAGCAGTGTTTAACACATTAATGAACAGGGAAATATACCTTACACTAACAAATCTGATGTTAAATCCATTTAATTCTAAAAATATTACCAAGCTTAAGTGCTATAGTAAATGCATTTCCACAGCTCAGAAAGCACAAAGTAATGCTTCACAAGCCTTAATGTTGCATATCTGAAAAACAAGTTTTACTTTTTATTTGCTTTTAGTTAAACCATTAACATCAATTTCATATGCACCCTGAGTGAAACACTCAGATAATAATCATTAACATGTTATATGGTGGTGCTGCGGTAGCGTTGTCGCCTAACAATAACAAGCTGTCCGGTTTGATTCTCAGCTAGAGCGTCTTCTGCATGGAGACATGCGTGAATGGGCGTACCTTTGTTGAAGGTTGTGCATCAGGGCTGGTAACTCGGCATGTAAAACTCAACTACCAATCATTTAGCGGACCGGAGTTCCGCTGTGGTGACCCCTAACCGGGAAAAGCCGAAAGACACAAACAAACTTTCATTTATTAAACAATATATTTAGATGCCTAATTCTAAGCATCTTATATAAACAGTGAATAGCAACAACAACAACAACAGAAAGGAAAGGAAAATTCACAGATAACTTCATGACCTTTACGTTTTGAATACCAAATCTAAGTAAAAAATAAACAACTGAAGAAATTTGATGTGTCACTACAACAGTCTGAATAAACAATCCTATAGAGGGATGGAATTTCAGGGATTTCCCAAAGTAATCCTCAAAATTAAGCACTTGAATCAGGATTGAATCTTATTGTCCAGGATTGGGGCAAGAGATGCAAAGAAATATCTGCCAGATAATTCTGTGCTAGCCTGTAGAACAAACAGCAGCCCATCATCTGAAGGAATGAGGTGTCCAGCCTAGGCAGAGTGTCTCAGGAACTCCACAATATAAACAGGATCCAGATTATGAAGGGCATGGTAGTAAAGTGTCAAGATCTTGTAGATACAGCTGACAGTGACTAGAAAACAGTGCAGGTCTCGGACAGAGATGATTACTACTTAATGCACCTAGCAGTGGTCTATTCATAACATTCTACACCTGCTGCAATCTAGGAAAGTCACAATCTATTCACCTGAGGTAAAGGGCATTACAGTTACCAATGAGTGGCACAAATATCACATAAACCACCTTTGGCAGATCCAAAGATGGTTTTTACTTTTGAATGTTTAATCTGATAGGTATTCCTCAAATATAAGTAAGATAGCTTGATGACTGGCCCTTCAGTGTTAGCCTGTCTTTCAGAATCAGAATGACATCGAAGATATAAGGTACAAATTATAGTATATGATCTCCAAAAATTATTAAGGGGAAAAGCAACATAAAATTTGATGAGCAAACATTGGAAAGTCTAAGCATGGCCATATTTTTTTGCTTGGTTGTTTATTTAACTGCAACCAGTGAGTTTCTAAACCACTCTAGTCTTAAAGAGTACTAAAGTCAGGCAATGTATCAAGAGAAAAGTAGAAATAAAACTGAACATCACATCACTAATAAAATACACCTCTCCAAGAATGATCTCTGTTAGTGACAACATTTATATGAGAACAGTAGGATAGCCAGGATGGAACCTTTGGGCACATTACAACCCAAATGCAGTGGACTAAAGTATTTAGCCATGGCAGCCCTGTCTGATAGCAGTCTAAGGGATAGATGTAAACAACTCAAGTATATCTTAAACATGTAAAAATGATGCAAGAAGATAATCCAGACCATATGGTACATAATATCAAAAGCTGCAAAGAGACCATTTTAAAGCAAATTGAAATCTTTCTCCAAAAAAATAAAATATACTCTCAAATGATGGCAGTTTCAGTACTCTGTTTAGTGCTAAAAATACACTGATCCAGCTCTGACAGGCCATTAAACATAAGAAATAAATACTTCTGTGTTCATTCTACTTACTTAGTAACCTTTTTAGTAAACAGGATACTAGAGACTGGGAAGTAATTTCCAATACTTTAGATCCAAACTGAGTCTTTTGGGAATGGAATAATCAGTCTCCTTTAAGGATGCCAGGGAAAGTGGCCATTCTCAAGGAATAGCTCAATATTTTGAAAATAATCAGAAACTCAGTGAAAAATAAAATCAGCCTTTTGGGATAAGGGTCCAATACACAGCGGATAGGATACATATTAAACACATTTTTTAACTTCATAACAATCCACAAAATTAAACTCAGCCCAGCAAACCCACATATAATTCATGTAAGAATCACTGAAAGACCCACTGGGCGAACACGTGATCATGAAACTTATGGTTATGAAACTGCCATATCTTGCAAGCTTATAAGCAATAAGCCATGGCACTTCCTTGCAGTAACCAGAAGTAAAACTCTATCCAAGGGTAAAGGAGACTGGACTGTGTAACCTGACAGCCACCTAGAATACTACAGCCAGATGATTCAAAGTAGAAGAGATTTCACTGGACACAAAGGTTGCCTTCTTACATTAATTCTTAATACGGTAAACAGCACAATGCTGATCTAGAGTAAGCATGCCCTCAGGAAGTTGAGACATCCACTTCCTATCCTCCAACCTCAATCTAAACCTGCACAATAAATACAACTCATCATCCCATTATGTATTTTTATCTATAGCAGGCCTAGAGTATGCACAGACTGGGGTATAAAAGCATGTAAAACAGCTGACTATAGAACTCTATATTTAAGGCATGCACCACAGCTCAATTCTAACATGGAGAGTCTCGGACAATATTTTATAGGTGATAACATTAGCAGTGTCTACTGAGGAGAATATGGTCATACCAATGTCCCACATGCTGGTGTAAATGGCTTTCTCTAATGTCAAGCAAGTGCACAAACACACACACACACACACACACACACACACACACACACACACACACACACACACACACACACACACACACACACACACTCCAGTTGACTGCAATAAGAACAGAACCCCCTATCTAAGAACACAGACTACAGAACTCGCTACTTTACGCATGTGTCATAGCACAATTGTGATTTTTACAAGGCTGTAGGACAACTTATAGTGGATGTTGGAGAGAAGATGTTGGGAGGCCTGCATGAAATTTTGCAAGTGTCAAAATCTCTAGGATACAGACTTATGCTCTTCTGGCTAGATAGATACACACACACACACACACACACACACACACACACACACACACACACACCAGTTGCCTGCAGTGAGAACAGAACCCCTACTTATCTAAGTACACAGACTACAGAGCTCGGTACTTTACACAAGTGCCATGGCACAAGTCTGACTTTTTCAAGGCTTCAGGGCAACTTATAGCATATTACATCAGCAGTGGATGCTGGAGAGAAGCTGTTGGGAGGACTGCATGAAATGGATGTGTAGGCATGTTCAAACTGTTAAGATAGTTCAAGTTCTGCATGTTACCAGATTGATGTGCATTGCATATCATACAACAGTTGTTATTAATTCATAGAGTGTTGTTGATATATTTGTAAACAAGTACTGAGAGACCAGGGTTGCAGCACATGGGGGGAGGTAACACATAGCTACATTGTAAATATGTGACAAATTCTTCGATAAGGCCTTCATTTTGTTATGGCCTTCATTTTGTTATGTTTCTACATGCAGTGCCATGGCATGAAGAGTACATGGACTGTAAATAGCACTAATACATGATAACATTTGCTTAGCATAGGGCAATGTCAACCAGTGGGTTTGCATGATGCTTGGCAAAGTGTTTGGGCATGCGAGATACACATCTCCATTACTTTATCTGTTTGTGCACAGTTTAGCAGTGCACAAAAGCGAGATTCATTCCTAAAATTCTGAGGGTTAGTAATGAATGTATGAACACACCTGCTGCTTAGCTGACTCTGTGGCAGCAGGTGTAAATGCATTGACACATTTCTGCTTGAGCCCAGATGATACTGGGTTTGAATCCAGGTGTATCTAATACTTTTAAATAAATAGTGGCAATGCAATGACATTATTCTTTATAGTACATTCTGCATGTGTTACTGTGTATTGACCTAGCACAGTAGGGTTAAGCGGCATTATGCGGAGATAACCACTGCATTGCAGAGCCACTCACCATCACTTGGCATTAATATGGGATGATAAATTCTGTACAAACATAGAGGCCAAAAAGTGAATGGACCCATTGCTTTTTTTTCGTAGTTATGCATGTTGTGTCTGATTCTAGTTTTTGACCAGATTATATGTGTTAAAATAGGGTAGATTGGAAAGTGGCAAAATGAGTAGCAAGCAGGAGGAAGACGAAAGGGAAAGCAATACAGAAATGTGCAGGAGGGAGGTAGGAAAGAACCATAGCCATCCATTTTTTTCAACAGTGTAAACTAAAAATATGTGCAGAATATAAGCTAAATTGGGACTATCACCTCCAGAAAGAGGGGTGACAATAACATAGTCATGTTGTATAGCCAACTGGGCTGAACTAAGTGTATCAAGAAGACATGTGTGTAAAATGCAGAACTATGTATGGGATATATATATTATTATACTGGTAGCTGGAATGCTTGATGTCTTCTTGCCCTATGGAGCATGAGGGAGAGCAGTCTCTCCATCTGGTGTAGGTGTACACCAATAGTGCGGAGCAGCACCAACATGGCATCTCTTGGTGGGTGATGAAGTCCCCACTTCTCCCACTACTCCCGGAGGGTAACACAGCACCAGCTGATGGAGCAGGACTGCTTGAGGGCACAGGTAGTACAGGGGCAACAGAGGCAGTCCTGCAAGGTTGGGTCCAAGATGTGCTGGACCTTGGTGCTGGAGCCGGTGGAGTGGGGGCAGGATGATCCACTGGGGCTGACCTATCTCTTTGTGGTGTGAAGCATTTAGTGATTTGTTACAGATAGATGACATTGAGACATTCTGAAGACACATAATAGAAAATAAAGAACAAAAAGGGATAAGGGTTGGGGTAAGAGAAAAAAAGATAAAATTAGTATCATCATATGTGACATACAATAGTATTACATATTACACACTATAACTACATATTGCTCAAAGTAATCCTTGAAATGTGCATATATTGCAAATATGCTTGGGCCATTTACAGTGGATATAAAAAGTGTACACACCCCTGTTAAAATGCCAGGTTTTTGTGATATAAAAAAATGAGACCACAATAAATAATTTCAAAACTTTTCCCACCTTTAATGTGATCTGTAACCTATACAATTCAATTGAAAAGCAAACAAATCTGATAGGGGAAAAAATATAAAAAATAAAAAAAACATACAATAAGCTGGTTGCATAAGTGTGCACACCCTTAAATTAATACTTTGTTGAAGCACCTTTTGATTTAATTACAGCATTCAGTCTTCTTGGGTACACACCTGCCATCAATTAAAGTGGCTCTGATAACTCCCAAATAACGTTCAGCAGTCCTAGTAGGATTTTCCTGACATTTTTTCTGTTACCTGCTACAGCAAAAGCCATGGTTTGCAGAGACTTACAAAGCATCAAAGGAATGTCATTGTTGAAAGGTATCAGTCAGGAGAAGCGTACAAAAAACTTTCCACAGCATTGGATATACCATGGAACACAGTGAAGACAGTCATCAAAAAGTGGAGAAAATATGGGACAACAGTGACGTTGCAAAGAACTGGATGTCCCTCCACAATTGATGAAAAGACAAGACAAAAACTGGTCAGGGAGGCTGCCAATAGACCTACAGCAACACTGAAGGAGCTTCAGGAATTTCTGGCAAGTACTGGTTATGTACTACCTGTGACAACAATCTTCTGTATTCTCCATATGTCTGGACTATGGGGTAGGGTTGCAAGATGGAAGCCTTTTCTTACACAGAAAAAAACATCCAGGCCTGGCTAAAATTTGCAAAACAACACATCAAGTCTCACAAAAGCATTTGGGAAAATATGTTATGGTCTGTTAAGACCACGGTTGAACATTTTGGCCACAATTCCAAAAGGTACGTTTGGCGCAAAAACAACACTTCACATTACCAAAAGAACACCATCTCCACAGTGAAGCATGGTGTTGGCAGTATTATGCATTGGGGTTGCTTTTCTTCAGCTGAAACAGGAGCTTTAGTCAACATGGAGGGAATTATGAAACTTCCAAATACCAGTCACGTTTGGCCCAAAACCTTCAGGCCTCTGGTAGAAAGCTGAAGATGAAGAGGAATTTCACCTTTCAACATGACAATAACCCCAAGCATACATCCAAATCAAGAAAAGAATGGCTTCACCAGAAGAAAATTAAAGTTTTGGAATGGCCCAGCCAGAGTTCAGACCTAAATCTAATAGAAAATCTGTAGGGTGACCTGAAGAGGGCTGTGCACAAGAGATGCCCTCGCAATCTGACAGATTTGGAGCACTTTTGCAAGGAAGAGTAGGCAAATATTGTAAAGTCAAGATGTGCCATGCTGATAGACTCCTACCCAGAAGACTGAATGCTGTAATTAAATCAAAAGGTGCTTCAACAAAGTATTAGTTTAAGGGTGTGCACACTTATGCAACCAGCATATTGTACATCTTTTATTTTTTATATTTTTTCCCTTAAGAGATTTGTTTGTTTTTCAATTGAATTGTACAGGTTATAGGTCACATTAAAGGTTGGAAAAGTTTTGAAATTATTTATTATGGTCTCATTTTTTATATCACGAAAACCTGGCATTTTAACAGGGGTGTATACAGTTTTTATATCCACTGCATACAGACTACAGTTAACAGCAGGGCATTTATGCCACGTGCATAGAGTTTAATTTATGTAATATTATTTAAGAAATGCAGTAGTGTATAGTTGCTACTCATGGTATTTGAACCCACAACCTCGGACTACAGTCTTACACTTGACTCCTAAAACTGGTTTATGGTACAGACTAATGCATGCACACTTGCTTTTACAGTTAAGATACGCATACTCAATTTACTAAAACTGTATAGAAAACCCAACAATCTATCTTTAACTTTTAAAGTTGCAATAATACTTCTGTTGTGCTGGTTACAATAATACTTCTGTTGTGCTGGTTACAATAATACTTCTGTTGTGCTGCATACATACCATTTGCTTCCCCTCACTCTCTCCATTCAATCAGCATGAGCCTTGCAATTAAACTCTATTTTTGGCATTAACTCTGGAAAGAGCAGAAAAAAACAGAAGAGCGTTATGCATATCAGTCTTGCCTATATTTTGCTTTCTATGTATTAAAAATACTCTTTAATTAGCATACTTACACAGGTGTGGAATGTTTACCAGTTTGAAACCTAGCCAACCACTGGTTGAGTGTGTCCCTCTTGAGCCTTTGTAGGTCATTAAAATGGTGCCTACACTGTTCTCCAGTGCATGAGATGCCAATTGCACTGGATACAGCCTGAGCCAAACTACTCCAAGCCTCAGACTTGTACTGGGAGCCAGAATAGTTTCCCTGTAGAAGTTTTGGCTGTGGTACTTTACCAGGATTCCAGTAAATATCTTGGACTCCTAAAAAGCTCACCTCTGCTCCCTAATCTGGGCACCTTCCCCTCTAATGCCAGACATGTCTAATACCAGAACTAGAGCAATGGGAACTAATGATTTTCCACCAATTCCTGTTACCACGTTTACTGGTAGTGTGCAAACCCAAGCAACAATGCCAGCCTCATTTGCAAGATGGTAAGCAGAGAGCAGCAGTGCAAAGCAGGGAGAAAATACATATTTTAAATTGGAAGGTTAATCTGACACTTGAACTTAGTTTGAGGAATGTCTACTATTGTGGCTTGGAAATACATTTTGAAAATTGGAAGGTAACTGGCAAGTGATTTAAGTTTGCAGACATGCATTGGGGGCATAAATTTCATGACCTGACACTTTTTTGTCTTTATACACTGATAAAATTGATTTTTAAAGTATATGATTCAAACCTAGGCATAAGGGACAAAACATTTTCTTAAACAGTGGCGATTTTCCATCCTTGCCGCAGAAAAAGTGTTTCTCAGACATAATCATAAATCATTCCTAAATACAGCTGACAGTTTGAGGCATTAAACATGTATGTGTGTGACCTGACAAGGTTTTTGTAAATAGATTCAGTTGTGTATTTGTCTTATTTAATTGTGAAGGTCATCCAAGTCCAGATAACAGAATTATACTTCTACAAATATAGTAGATAGTATACCCTCAGTCATACATCTGAAAACACAATAAGGGTGTCTTATCCCTCATACATATAATTCATATCAGTTCCACTATCTAAAGTGTTATATGTGAGATTGAATATAATTGGAGATGAAACAACAGTAAGAATGTCTGGAATGTCCTGTACTAGAAAACAGAACCATGTGTATAGCAGCCCTAGACTTATACCTATTGCCACAAAAATGTTGATACAACACTTGTATACTTTTCTGTTCATTGCTATAAACTGGACTGTCACAACTTTAAAAATATGTTGCACTCCTGTATTAGAAGCCAGGACCATCTGTATTACAGCCCTACATTTATACCTGCTGCCACAGGAGTAGTTACATCACAGTTCCATAATTTTCTAGTCATTCTTAAGTTCTACGTGTTAACCACCATGCAATGCTGCTTAGCCTGTTTGCACGGTGACCTACAGAATTAATTGAATGTATCCTTTTTCAGTTATTGACTGTTTGCATCTTATCTGTAGGTGTTTGAGGGTTGCAGGTGTTAGGGAACCTTGTTAAATGCTGAGCAAGGTCGCTTAGAGGTGTTCTGCAATGGATAGCAAAAATTGTAAGAATATATCCTTTTTGACTTTTACACTGCCTATGCCCTGTCTGCAGGTATTCTGTCTGCTTCCTGTATAAGCCACTATTCCAGGTTTGTTCACTGCTAAGCAATGTGCAAATGAGATAAACAAAGCTAAACCTGAAATTAATTGTTTCTCCGTTTCCCTTGTTTGTGCTAAGTGTTATTTCTGTTAAATGGTAAATTTCCTATATAGTCAATGACAGAGGGATGTTAGCTTTCTAGGATGGACCATACACACATCTAGGGGAGTGTTGGCCACAGGTAGACATGATTAGCAGTGGTTTAAAATGGAATTTTCTGTGCTAAAACTTTAGACTTGTTTCAGGGACAGTTCATTTGATAGCTCTTTTAGCATTTTACTAATGGTTTGTAAGCAAAATGTGTCATTTGCCTGTTCTTTTGGGGGTGGGGAGCAAAGCTGCTTTTCTGTTTTGGCACAAACAAGGATATGTTGGTGTTGTTATCACCTACCTTTTACTTGGTTACACTACCAAGTAACAATATGCAAGGATATGCCATTCATTCGTATTATTACACAATAAACTCCAGGTTCAACACTTACCTTGTAAATCCAGCAGTTGCAACAGTTTTAGTTCAGGGCTGACTCTGATGCAGCAGTACACAGCCATTACATGGGTAGGTAAAGGCTGTGAGCATTGCCTCAAAGTTACTATATGTGCATAGGAGGAAGGTTTTAGCCCCCTTAGCAGCGAGTGAGTGTGCTATGTGTTGTCTCTTAGCCAATGAGAGGATGGATTGAGCATGCCTATGACTGCTTTCACCCACAGCAGCTGCTGGTTCTCCCCTCTGACTCTTCACCTGCTTGTGGCTATGGTGACCCTGCCATTGGTGGTGGGATGTGTCCCCTTTCCTCTTGTTGATCCTGCTAAAGCTGCTTTCTCAGGAGGATGTTGTGTAGCATGGCACATATAGTGAATATTTCAGTACATGTACATTGATTGTACTGCAGGGTTCCTCCAGATGCATCTAGGCACCAGAACCCCAGTGTCAGCATCCCAAATAACACTCTATTGCATTTCTGATTTGCGCATATGCCTCACTATGACATTCTTCAGCGTGTGTGTGTGTGTGTGTGTGTGTGTGTGTGTGTGTGTGTGTGTGTGTGTGTGTGTGTGTGTGTGTGCGCATTTCTGATGGGCATCATCAGCCACAGTTCCAGTACATAATCTGCATTCCCCAGTAAATGACCATGTGGGATATTCCCCTAGTGAACATCTGGTACAGTTGGGAGGTTTGCCAGATATGTGAATCATGGTAATTGCCTGGGTTGCTCAAATTGATTCCCTTGGCATTACACACAATGTAGCAGTTAATAGAGTGGAATCCCTCATTAAGTAGATCTTTCCCTGTTCCCCGGGTTGTGTCTTAATTTCTATATGTGTAGAATCTATGGCATCCAGTACTTCAGGGTAGTTGTGCTGCAGGGTAGAACTCCTGCATATTTGTGGTACTGTCCTCAGGTGTACAGGGAAACTATATGTGGCCACTGGCATGTTGGAACATAGCATTCAGGAATTGATGGAGGATCCTAGATGCTGATGCCTGTGACACCCCCAGCATGTCCCCTGTTGGTCTCTGAAAGGTCCCTGTAGCTAAAATTCTAAGTGCTACACATACCTTTGCCTCTACTGGTTTGGGTTCCTCTTGGTTTGCTGTGGGTTTGAGATGAGGATGACAGAGGTTGCAGAGTTCCTGTAGTGTGTCTGTTTCTACTCTGTAGTGCTCTACACTTTCCATATCAGGCAGACTGTGATAAGTTAACCAGGGTCTGAAAACTCTTCTTCTTCTTGACAGTGGTCTATTAGCAGCACCAGCAGCATAGCCTGTTGTACATACAGATGATTTAAAGCAACAGCAGCCCCTAACATTCTTTCTGTGTAGACCCCTTTCCCTTGCTCTATTCCAAAGGTTTTGGAATTTGTAGGGAAAACCAGCACTGAGTCTGCATGGTTGCTTTATACTTTGTTGAATAGCTGTTTCATCTTGGATTGTTTGATTAGCATGCAGTTAAGCTGCCTTATGCTATAATTAGTATGCCAAAGTGTTTACATTGTTTGTTTGGCTCTACACACAGTATATTACCACTTACTAAATCCAAAACAGCATGCTACCATGTGAGCATCACGGTGTAAATAGACCATATAGGGTTTGTTGAATCTGGCCTACTGTTTTTGAAAAAAAATTAGTTTATTTATCACTGCCCATTAACATTTCCAGCACATTCACATAAACAATCCCCAGGGGAACATGGCTTTCTTCATCAATTTGATATTTATAGACAAAACAATAATTTATGTGTTTCCCAATAATACAGGGTACAATCATTTTTGGAATAATTTTTTCAGTATAGGGTCATTAGTTATAATGACCAGTGTTGTAGTACTATATTCTATCACTTCACAGAGAAATCACAATATGTAGTTGCAACATGTATTAACTCATTATATATTTTTGAAGTTACATCTGCTATGGTACATTTCTTGGTTAAAAAATTATTAATCTTTTCTCCTTTCTCTAAGTTATTAAATTGTGCTTCACTACAACCTCTAACATGAAACTTTTTACACAATTTTTTTTTATCTTCCTCAGATTTTCCATCCAAAATTGTACTTCATTCACGCCTAATATAATTCTCCAAAGGACACATTGTCAATGAAATGTTTAGGACTGTGGTTTGCAGCATGCATTATATTATTTTTCTGAGTTTCCTTCCCATAAGGTTTACTAACAGAATGCAAGCCTACCACCCGATTTTAAAGTCACACTTAAAAAATCTGAATTTCCATCTCTCAGTTATACCTTTGAATTTTAAATGTTATCTACCTGCATTTATTTCGTTTAGGAAATCCTAAATATTTGCACACTTGTCCCTAACTGAATAATAAATTGGAGATGCAGTGGGTATAAAAATATTGTTTGTATACTCTCCATATGCATGAGTATACATAAATATAACTGTGCAAACTGTGCTGTCATCTTTATGATTATTCACTGTAAATAAAATGCATCACTGAATTCAAAAGGATTATATTCTAGGCAAAAACATAGAAGTGTTGAAAACAAATTAACTTATGACTTTCCCACAACATTCTAGATGTTCCATGTAATCCACATCTAGGCATAATAGCAGTGTAAAAACTGGTTATGTCTAAACTAGTCCGAATATAATCACTCTGCCATGTTATTCCTTTATGGATTTAAAACATAGCCTTAAAAAAGATCAAGAAAGGAAACTATATCATAAATGAAATTATTAGGCATCCTGGTGGATCAAATACATTTTTGTGACCTTTGGTAATTTACAGAGCAGAATCCATTCAAAACAGAATAATTGCTCTACTTGCTTTCTGTATGAAGAAAAAAAAACTTCTGTTCATCTATAACAAGGAAAATTATTCCTAATTATATTGCTGATGACCATTTAAGAAACACAAATATACTTACTTAACCTAAGTATCTTCATTTTTATTAAACCATAAATTCATGTTATGAATTTGATTAATAGATATTGATTTTACTGATTTTTGTGAAAAGAGTAAGTTTTGACTGATATTCAAATGAATAAATAATTAATTATGTTAATGAATGTAAATTCCATATTTCATTGGGTATTGTTATATGGACAATTAACAGTCAGGCAACAGAGTACTATTCAGAAAAGTTTCAGCTTAATTCTTCACCTTTTTGCTGGATCATACATAAATCATTCTGACTCACTTTCATTGATTGTACTGTACTGAATTAGCTAGCATTAAAAAACTGCCTTCATCAGGGATGAAGGGAAACAATTCCTGCTTACTAGGCAAAGATTTTTGATTCCAGACTTGCTATTACCAGGGAGTGGGACCCACTTATCAGTGATGCTTTTCTCTCTGACAGCCCTGAAGAATCTTAATCTCAACCTGAAGCCATTCCACACCACTGCCCCATAAATCCATGTTTTTCCCATTGGATTACATTTAAGTGAAACCCAAGGATACAAACGTCATGGATTAGAGGGGAAAGGCAAGCATTATACAAGAAGCACATCTCTGGAGCCTCAAATAAGCATACAATGTAACCAAATTATTTATTTATTTATTTATTTGCATTTGTTTACTGGGATAGTCCACTGGGCCATAATGAGCCCATTTTTAATGGATGCCTCAGGAGAAAAGCTCCGCAATCAAATTAAAATTCATACATACATACGGAACACATATTCATACATTTCACTATAAAGCTATGCAGTGCAGAGTATTATGCATTCAATTCATAGATTAGTAAACAATGATATTTGCAATATATGAGCTGCAGTGGTGGATAGAATGAGCAAGGCAGAATCCTGGTAAATTATTAGCTTACAACATCAAGGATAAAGTGGTTTGTACTATAATAACACATTTAAACAAAGCCAGATAACCCAAAATAGACTACTAATGATAAAATGACAAATTTTGTGTTCTTATAAAAAGGACATAAAATAAAGTGCCACAATCCCCTCTTTTAATGGCCACTTCTGCTTTTAATGTTATAGCAAATGAAAAGATAGCAACCTAAAAGAAAAGCAAAAACAAAAGAGAATAAGTCATCAGGATACACCTGATAATTTATGCTTAGCTTAAACTAGCAATGATCAAAAGCAAACACAATCTACCTTAATAACCACTGGAAAAGGGTAAATATTAATTCAAATACACAGGTAAGAGTGACTATATATCCAGTGCAAATATTATAGGACATAGTAAACAGATACTACTGTGTGACCAATATGCAGATGTCTATACATCAGCTGTCAAAATCATCTTTATGGTCCACTGGAAAAATAACAATACACATCTAGCTACAGTCAAACTGAAGTCAGTATCAAAACCAACTAAATCAAAGTTGTAATTTAATAAATTAAATAACAAACCAGTTTATTCGGCGGACTAAAGTGAGCAACAACTGCAGATGGACAACAGATGCAGAGTTCAGCTAACATGTCTGAAACAACTAATTCTTTGTCATGCATCAGAATAATGGAATTTCACATAACCCCAAACAAGGATTATACATAAACTATAAACTTCTGCTAATAATCAAACAGTTGCAGAAGGTAAATAAAATAAGTTACTTCAAGGCAGAATGCAGAAACTTACATCTGGCTAAATGTTCTAATAAATTACACCAACAAATAATTAAGCACAAATCTGAGAACAGCAAGAATTATTTAAGACTGAAGAGCTGAGATGTATCCTAATCCAATATCCAATGTCATGATTCTAAAAGTGACTAAGCTGAAAAAATTCAGTACATAACCAATTCAGACCTAGTTGGGTAAACAATATAACTAACTAGCAGATGCAACTGATTAACAAAAATCATCTCTAACTTTAAACTAAATCACTTCATTAGCAGATTCTCCAAAGTAAATTATGTTGTGGTGTTTGCATCATAGTAGTTACTATAGTTATCATTTAGTTTTTACTATACTATAGTTACTATAGCTATTGTTTATTCTTTAATACCTATCATGTCTGTCTTTTTTGGGGGGGGTTGTGTTTGTTTTCTCCTATAAAAGAGCTGACACTCGAAAATTCGTTTAGGCAGCACTTGTGTTTCCTAAATGACAAGTTTCTTTGAATGTTTGAATTTTGAGTCATTCTTTAAACACAAGGAATGTTATCATCCTCATTGTCACCATTATCAACCCCCTTTTTCCCATTTTTTACATGGGTCTGGGTGTTGTGTCACTTGTCGCCATCTCTCCGTATTCAGTGCCACTCTCCTACCTTCTTCAGCACTCAGGACTGACTGTCACAGGTCTTCTGTCGCACAATCCATCCACCCACCTCTTTGCTAGATGCCCTCGCTTCCTCTTACCTTCTTCCTGTCTTTCCCAAATCTTATTTACTAGAATGTCTTCTGCTTTCCTGCACATGTGCCCAAATCACTGTAATCTGTTCTCTTTGACATTTACTAGAATTGGAGCTACTTGGTTTCTGCTCTTATATCCTCATTTCTTCTTCTGTCTCACAGTATGCATTCTACCACCCATCTCGGGCACTTCATCTCCATCACTTCTAGCTTCCTCAGCTGCTCTACTTTTACTGCCCAGATTTCTATATCATACAGTAGTACTGCTCGTGCCACTGCTTTGTACACCTTACTTTTCAGCTTCTTTGGCATTCTTCTGTCATACACTATTCCTGACACTCTGTGCCAGTTGTGACAGCTCCTCTAATTCTAGCTTTGACCTCCTCCTCATTCAGAATTCCCTTCTCCTCAACCATCCTTCACAGTTACATGAAGCTGTTAACCTGTCCCACTGTTTTCTCTTCTATCTCAAGTTCCCCATTTGATGCCATTACAATTGTTTTGTAATGAATTCATTTCATCCCATGTGCCTTCAGTTTTACATTCGATTCCCCTATCCATTGCTGAATTTCTTGCTCAGAGTCTGCCTGTAATGCCACATTGTCTGCATACAGCAGCTTTGTTAACCTGTCTTCTCTGATCTGTTTACTAATATAATCCATCACCAGTATGAACAGCAGTGGGCTCAGAGGTGAACCCTAATGCACACCCAATCTCACTGGGAACCCCTCTCTAAGACCGAATACTGTTCATATTTCAGTCATTGAGTCCTTGTACATAGCTTGCACTAATTCTATCAATGTGTCTGGGACTTTGAATCACTGCAGGACTTCCCAATCAAATTTCTTGGGACCTTGTCATATGCTTTATCCAAGTCTAGGAATGCCCAGTTGGAGTTTTTCCTCATTTCTAGCTTCTTCTCAAGTATCTGTCTCACTGCAGACATCAGGTTGGTTGTGCTACATCCTGATCTGAATCTGAACAGCTCTTTTTACATCTTACTTTCTATTACTTCCATTTGTCAGCCACCCTCTCCACAACTTTTGTACATTGTAATAGGAGTTTGATGTCTCTATACTTCCCAAAATTGTAAATGTCCTCTTGTTCTTCAACACTGGAACTAGTATGCTTATTCTCCAGTCAAATGGGATATGTCTTTCTCTCCGTAATGGTATGAGTACTCTCAGGAGCCATTTCTGCCCTGTTTCACCCAATATCCTGATCTTATCTGCTGTGACCTCATCTGAACCAACTGCTTTCTCTAACTTCGTTTTTTTTGGTACTGTTCTTACTTCTTCTAGGGTGGGCTCCTCCTCTTCTCTCACCATGGGCTGTGTCTGGGGCAGTACAGTTTCTGTGGAATTTTCCTCATTCAGAACCTTCTGGCAGTACTCCTACTTTTAACATTATACATACTTACATACTTACAAAAAACATTTTTTCTCTTTCATCCGATCTTATTTCATGTTGTATCATTCTATTATTTGTTCTTAAAAGTGATGAGATTGCCAGTCTAGTTAAACATTACTGGGAATTTCTAAGAAGGGATAAATTATTATCAAAAATATTACCTAAAACCTTAATGTTTTCTTACACAAGGGGTAGAAGTTTACGAGATATGTTGGTATATGGAAAATTTGTATTTCCATCTATAAATATTAGACAATTGAATTGGAGTCCTGGGACCGATCCATGTGGAAAATGTTCAGTGTATGCACAGATTCTTACAAATATTGGAGGTATTAATGAGGTTAAATACATATGTAAAGATGTGTTTTCTTGCAACAGTAAAGGTGTAATTTATGTACTTAGATGCCCATGTAATTTGTATTATATTGGGAAACAAAAAGAATGTTTAGAGTTTGATTTTTAGAACATATAAGGGACATTAAGAATAAAAGAGAAGAAAAAGTTATATCTGCACATTTTAAAGAAATACATGCAAGTAATCATTTATTGTTACAAGGTGCAGCTTTAGAACAAATCAATGTGAAATATGACAATGATTTGGTTTTAAAAAATAAACTTTTGTATAAAGAATCAATTTACATACTGAAATATAATATGTTGGCTCCTATGGGGCTTAATAATGAAGTCAATTGGAGATGTTTACTTTAAGAAAAAGATGTTTTAATTGTTTAATAGTCCAATTAACATTTAACTGAGAATGTGTTTTTGTATTTAAGGAGTGTTTTTTCTAAGATGTTATGTCCTGTAAAGGTGTTTGCACCAAGGCACTAGAACAGTTGGTGATTAAAGGAATTTTATACAAACTGTTTTTTTTTCACCACTTTGGATCTAGTAGTTGTGTAAATACTATACCAAGTTTAGTTGAGTCTCTTACAGTTAAGAACCAGATGCTGGTCATCTTGATTGTTCTTTAACAACAGAAAATACCAAACACCAACCACTGGTTTACTAAAAATCCAAAGATGGATTAATATTAAAAAAGAATGTGAGGTTCATGGCAATTGTAAAAATGTCAGATAGTAGATATCAAATAATGAACCAGCACTCCGTGCAAACTTTAAAGAAACCACACATTCAGTCCAGGGAATACTGAAGCACCATGCTATAAGACTGAAATGCTGAACAAATATATCTTTGAAACTCATTGATGCAAGAATGCCCTGCTAGGCTCATTCACTTCAAAATGCATGTAGATGTAGGTGTAATGTCAGCGCTAATATGACAGATTGAGGTCTCAGTAGCTTATAATAGTAGACACACTGTCCTCAGACACTAAATCTCCCAAAGAAAATATATTATTTAGTAGAAATGACTAAAATGCTCAAATAAATAACATCAACAATTTACTAAAATTATTACAGAGTGACAAAGTTAGCCCTTCACAACCTCCTGTTCTTGGCAGCCGTATGCTACCCCCATCATCTTTTAATACTCTCTTCTTTTATTTTGAGTTGGACAAAAACGATCATTTAGCATCTTTTATTGCCTCTTCTCATTTACATACGAAGAAGCAGTAGTACTGTAATAACAGTATAAACTGGCAAGCAGCTGCCTCCTGCAAATCAGTAGTTCTTCATGTTATTACATCACAATAACAGCATTTTAGTACATGGCTCTAGTGGTACTGCCATTGAAGTACAAGGTGTTTGATGCTACATGGTTCCACCAGTCCCATGGATACTCCACCCCCTCCAATAATTTCTTTGCCTTTCATTAATTATCTGTCAGTCTACTATATGCAGCCACCAACCTGCAACACAGCTGGATGTGTCTATGCTCACTTATGTTAATGCCACAGGGCAGAATGGTGCCAGGCTAGTACATATTGCCATAATATAGTACTAGTGCAGTTAGACAGATGCTCTAGTCTATCACCTGTTGCACTGTGATGTGTCTGGAAGTCTGAGACATATTGTTTTCCTCCAGCTAGAAAACTTAGGTGTGACACAGCTAACCTTTTAATCATTTATGTTCAAACTGCACATCAGAATGGTGTCAATGTATTACATGCTGACATGTGATAGTAGTACTTCAATGTGAACATAAGACTGCATTTGTTGTTTAAAAGTGCCCCTCAGTGCATGCATTCCCAATTTTGTTACTTAAGAGTATATCTGATAGTTCACACTTGATCATCTCTTAAGTTGCAGCATAGAGGAAATCTCCTTTCCCCTAAGGAGCAATAATCACTGAGATGATTCTCGTGAGAAGAGTCAGCGCAAGCTAAGAGATAAACCTAACCCAGTTTTATGACTGCATTATAGGAGAACTTGATAGACACATACCAGCAGTTGTTGTCTATCCAGAAATTGCAAAGTTATGGCTGGTGATAATTCAAGAAGTTAGGCTTCTTGATTGTCCTTTGGTCCAACAAAAGATACTGCTTGTAAAACTATAGTATCATGGCTAGGGAACTGCTTTACTTCATGGGTGAATGGAAGTACACAAATTATGGTGGTGCAAGGGACATTGTTAGGAAATAGGAAAGTGACTAGTGGAAAACTGCAGGGGGTCAGTCCTGGGTCTAGTACTATTCACCACTATTCAGTCTCAGACAATATCAAAGGAAAGAAAAATGAAGCAAACCATTTAGTGAAGATGGAGGAGGAACAGATGAAAATGGAAGCGATTTGGAAAGGCTGGCCATTTGAGCTGTAAGGAGACAGCTGAGGTCAAATACAAACCAATGCTACTCCACCTGGTCTAAAGTAACTCTGGTATAAGACATCCTGATGGCTGGTGTATCTGATGGTAAAAGATTTAAAATAAGATGTATGTGATTATTACTGAACCAACAGAACCAGACTACGAGGGAAGGGGCAGCAGGTAAGCAAATGCTGAAGCAAAGTAGTGCTGTTTTCATTATACTTGTCCCTTGGTGGGTTCAATATCAGCACTGCAGGAAGTCTGTGAGATTATACAAAGAGAAGGGATATCAGCTTGCTGAAAGGGTACATGGAAATGCCACTAGAGCACAGCATGGGATGGTAGAGAAAGGTATTGATAGAGACTACTGGAGCTATAGCTTTTCTCACATGATACACAAGGAATATATGGAAATGATATAAGCACAATGGATGAGACTGGTTAGATGTGAAGATGGTATCCTTACCAGGTAAGATGAAGAAGACAAGTGGGACATTACTTTTTGGATCTATGGAAGTACTTCTTCACATGTAGGATAGTAGACATAAGGAATGGACATCAGTATTTAAGAGCAAATGGGGCTGGTGATGGACACAGGAGAGGGAACTAAGAAAGGAGGAAGCAAAATTTTGCAAGTACTTAAAGGTTAAAAAGGCTTATTGTCTACTTGTACATCAAATGCAGTCTAACTGTAAGCATTAATTACAATGATAGTGCTGAGAAATCCACCTACACTATCTAATGTATGTACTTAATACTTATGCTATTGTGTCATAAACATTAGGGAAGAATGGTTGGAAAAGCACGAAAGACAACTTAAACAATTATATTAAATCTTTAGTACAGCAAAGAGATTGATATGAATTAGATAACCAGTTTCATACCAATCATTTCCAATTGTCACCGTACTTGTTCTGTGTTTGCAACAATAAATTTGTCCTACTTCATGTATTTCAAAGGTTTACCTGTACCAAACATGTTGGTGCTTCAAATTTATTTACATATTTCATCTTGCTGTATACACAAGCTCGTATAACTGAATGTTTTCCTGTATTTTAATATCTGTGTACAATAGCTTTGCTTACTGTTGGGCTGATAATCTCTATCTTCTCATAAATTCTATTTTTACTGAATTGAATATATTATTTTCCCTAATTAGTGTCAAGTTCTTGTCTGCCTTATTTCTGTATTTTATTATATGAATCACACCTGTTCTCCTCTCATCTAATTTGTGATAAAGAGTGTCTAAAATGTCAATAATTCATATCTGGGTTTTCATTTAATTTTGTGCGGAACACATCTGACTACTTTATCAACAATCGATTTGGGGATTTTTTTTTTTTTTTACAATGGGACTTTGGGATTAAATGTTAAATATATATATATATATATATATATATATATATATATATATATATATATGGATCACCTTCAGTTTACCGAAACGCAGATTCGCCGACACGCGGAAGAGGAACGCGAAAGGACCGACAACGCAGTTGACTGACATGCTGAAATCCCGACAGCTGGAAGACCGAAAAGGGGGATGTGTAAGCGCGACTTGGTAAGTATGCGATAGTGAGGGATTTAGGATTAGGGAGCGGACAGGTAAGTGTGCAATAGTGAGGGATGTAGGGTTAGGGTGTGTGAAAGGTGAGTGTGCGGTAGTGTCGGAGTTAGGGTTTGGGTAATGTAAGTGTGTGTTAGTGACGGGTTTATGTTTTAGGGTGGGTTAAGTGAGTTAGGGTTAGGGTGCAGGTAGGGTAAGTCTGCGGTAGTGTCGGACCTTAGGGTTAGGGGTGGGTTAAGTGAGTTAGGGTTAAGGTGCAGGTAGGGTAAGTGTGCAGTAGTGTCGGACCCTAGGGTTAGGGGTGGGTAAGTGAATTAGGGTTAGGGTGCAGGTAGGGTAAGTGTGCAGTAGTGTCGGACCTTAGGGTTAGGGTTTGGGTTAGGGCTAGTGGATATGTCATGTAGTGTACTGTGTTGTTTACGTGTAGTGTGTCGGTGTAATGGTGTTCAGTGTTTTGCGTTGTCGGTATTTTTTGTTGTCGGTCTTTTGGTGTCAGTGATTTGTGTTTCGGCGTTGTGGCGTTTTGGTAAACTGAAGGTGATCCATATATATATATATATATATATATATATATATATATATATATATATATATAGGTTTACCTTTAAAACCACGAATCACAGTGGTTCAAGTGCTCATATGAGCGACTCGAAACCACAAAACTGAAAATGTCGACAGCCCTTAAGGCCCCAAAACCCAGACAATACCAAGAAAGGAGGAGGGGTATCCATATTCATCAAGGACACCCACACCTCAAGATTGGTGGCATCGCACGATGCATCGGAAACCATCCAGGTGCAATTAACCATAGGCAAGATTGCTCTGCAATTTGTAGCATGTTACAGGCCACCCTCGCAAACTCAGGAACCTCATATGGCCTTCCTGAAAACACTGGAGGGGATAAATGTATCTCTGAACACCATCATACTAGGTGACTTCAACTACCCTAATATAGACTGGGAACACTACTCAAGCCCAAACACTCTAGCCCAAAAGTTCCTGGAATTCATAAACTCAAATGCCATGGAACAACTAGTCACCATCCCCACAAGAGGAGAAAACATACTTGATCTCATCATCACGAACATGGGAGCACAATGTTCAACGCCGGAAGTATACCCCTCACTGGTGAGATCTGATCACAAACTAATCTCGCTGGAGGTCCTCATCCCGCCCCCACCCGAAATGAAAAAGACCACAGTAAAGAACTTCTCGAAAGCCGACTTCACACTTCTAAAGACTAGTGTGGTCTCCTTTAAGGCCCTTGAGCCAGCGGTTAACATTACTCAAACCGCTGAATCACTTACAAATGCCTTCTACCAGCACCTGCAGGGCTGCATGGATCAGGCAATCCCAAGCAAAACAAAGACTCTTTGTACCAAAGGCAAGCGTCCAGTCTGGTGGACCCCAGCCATAAACAAACTCTACAACAAAAGGAGAAAGCTACTACAAGATAGAGCAAAATCCTTAAAAGGTAAGACACCGCTGATCACTATAAGTAAAAAGCTAAGAGCTCTCATAAAATCATCCAAAGCTAATTTTGAGAAAAAATAGCTAAGGACTCTAAAGACAACCATAAGGCATTCTTTAGCTATGTCAGAAACCTAGGAGGAAACTCCCAGATATGCTCAGAATTAGTTCAAAATGATGTGAAGATTACTGATCCTACAGACATTGCCAACATACTGGCTGACAGGTTCAGTGCAAACTTCTCCCCTCCCCTAAAGGAGAGATATCTATACCAAATGATTGTAGCCCCCAAACATCTCTAACGCCCAGGTGAGAACTGCTCTCCAAGGCAAAGAACACAGCATCCATGGGACCTGATGGTGTCCCCGGCTGTGTGCTCCATGAACTCAACGAGGAATTAAACCCACAGTTAGGACAGCTGTTTAATCTTAATCTCACCTCCGGATACGTACCCAGGGAGTGGCGCACAGCGACTGTGGTCCCACTCCACAAAGGCGGTGCCTCCACCGACCCTGGAAATTACCATCCCATTAGCTTGGCAAGCCTTATCTGCAAAGCCATGGAGAGGATCATAATGGATCTCATAAATAAAGACATAGGGAACTTGCAGACTTTGGATCCAACCCAGTTTGGCTTTGTCAAAGGCAGATCATGCCTTTTAAACTTGGTTGACTTTTTCGAAACAGTCACCAAGGCCATTGACGAGGGAAAGGCAGTCCATACAGCCTACATAGACCTGGTGAAGGCTTTTGATACAATACCTGACTCGGGTATCATTGAAAAACTCATCAACTTAAATGTAAACCCATACATTACAAGATGGGTTGCAAACTGGCTGAGTGATAGAACCCACAGGGTCAGAGTTGCTGGCGCCATGTCAGACTCAAAGCCTGTCACAAGTGGTGTCCCACAGGGCTCAGTCCTGGGCCCACTCTTGTTTGGCATCTACTTTTCTGAAGTACAAGCAAACACAGGAGGGTTATGGCTGACAAAGTTTGCAGATGACTGCAAACTGGGCGCCGAAGTTGAAAACACATCCAACACAGATATCCTTCAGAAGGGTCTCACAGAAATGGATAACTGGTGCCAGAGCCATGGCCTAAAGTTAAATGCCAAGAAATGCATAGTCATACCCTTCGGGAAAAATAAGGTTACCCCTAGCTACCATATAGGTGGCAATCCCCTGAACACAGAAGAAGTTATTAGGGACCTGGGAACCCAGGTTGACAGTAGCCTTTCATTCGACACTCATATTGCTAAAGTAGTTAGGAAGACCTTCTACATTGCCCACCTTATCATGAAGGGATTCACATCTAGATCAAGGGAAGTCATAGTCTCCTATACTCATCACTCATCAGACCAATGATCGAGTACAATGCCCCATTCGAATGTATCTGACCCGACACTTGCAGCAGCTGGAGAGGCCACAAAAGTTCCTCACCAAAAGGATAAAGGGTCTCAAAAATCTGTCTTATGCTGCCCGACTGAAAGAACTCCAGTTATATTCAGTTGCTTACCGCTTGCTCAGAGGTGACCTATGCCTGACATACAAGGCCATGTCAAACCCAGATTTGATGAACATGCTTCATCTCAAAAATCTAGATCCCTCAGAGCCACAAGGGCGGGAGACTTAAACCTCGACACGGTTATTAATAGGATGTGCTGGAGGGATAGATTCATCACCCAAAGACTCCCTATGCTGTGGAACAAAATCCCGGTTTATGTGAGGCAGAGCACCTCGCTGGCCTTGTTCAAGAGGAATCTTGACCAATGGATGGGAGATCGCAGATACACCCCAGGGGTTACCTCAGTGTCACTGCTCGACAGGGGCACAGCAAAATAATGGGCATAGTTTCTCCAAACTAAAGGGGTGGCGTAAGCCACAAAACTATGGGCTAGGCTTATAAATGCCCTCGGGCAGATAGCCTAGTATGAACCTATGAACCTAAAAACAGCAAATCGAAAAGCAGATTCGCTGTTTTTCGAACATTAATGTTGAAGAAAAAAAAAAGTGCTGCACCCCCCACACCCCCCTACTTTATTATTCTAACTCTGAGATCGCACTACAGTGGGGAAAGGAACCATTTCCCAATCCCCACTATAGTGCAATCTGCCCCAGAAGGTTGAATGTGCAATGAGCGAATCTCACTGTGCATTCGCTCATTGCACATTCGAACCTTTTTCCGTTCGGCGTTTGCAAACTTTTCAGACTACCTTTTGGAAATGTTCTGTTCACCCTTGTGCAATACGTACATTTAAAGGTAAACCTATATATATGTATATATATATATATATATATATATATATATATATATATATATATATATATGGGTGTACTTCTAAATTTTGAACTTGCAAAAAATTTACTTTTTTATGGTTGAGACCATAACATTGAAGTTTTAAAACTTCGAAATTTAAATAAAAAATAAAAATAAAAAAAAAAAAATGTTTATTTTACATGTTTGCACTGGGGAAAGCCCCCCTGCACCCCTTACAGCACTTGCTAATTAAATATACTCCGAGATCACACTACAGTGATAATAATGGTAAATATACCATTGTGCGCTGTACAGCAATCTTCATTTAAACAGTTTGAAGTTTCATATTTTCGATCTTATCATCTCGACCATAAGAAAGCTGATGTTTTGCAAGTCTGAAATTTGGAAGTAGACCCATATACACGCACGCGCATATATATATATATATATATATATATATATATATATATATATATATATATATATATGTGTGTATGGGTTGATATCGCTTACGCGAACTGCAGGATATCGAACAAGTGATGTGCAAACTCACGGCTCCTAAGGGGCAGGAAATCGAATGACAAGCGGTTGAATGAAGTTAGTCAAGAGTTAAGAGGTTATTTGGAAAAGTGACGTACAGAGACTATGGAGGGAGGTCACACTTCAGTGAGGAACAGGGAAGTAGCCCATTTCCTCACTGTAGTACGATTTCAGAGTTGGTATATTTAAGTAGGGGGTGTGGGAGGCAGAGCTACCCACATGGGGGGGTGCAGGGGGCATAGCACCCCTGTAAAATAGTAGAGGTGAGCTTATTGCCATGTCTGGAAGAGGGGAATGTCGACAATATGGAATGCACTTTATCATGCAAACTATTCTTGATGTTTTAGGTTTAGATGTTATTTTTCGCTCAAATGCACGTTTGATGTTAGTGCATTCCATCTCATCATAATACACCTATATATATATATATATATATATATATATATATATATATATATATATATATATATATATATGGTTTATTATTACAATGCAGAATGAAACTTTGGTGAACATGGGAATGTCAAATATTAGTTGGCCGATTCCCATATTGCCAACCTTCAATTCTGCAAGTCTCCTGTTCAGTGAATGCCACTGTGCATTCACTCATACTTGGGCGATGTTACGTATTGAGATCATGGGACAGTGTGGAGTAGGAGATTTATCCTTTTTCGCACTGTAGTGCGATCTTGGAGTTGGAATATAGAAGTGGCAGGGTGTGTGGGGGGTGCAGGCTTTCTCCCCTGCAAAAACATTACTGTCAGCACTGTGCAGTATGGATCTGGTATGTACGTACTGCTGCAAGGGGGACGATGGACTTCAGAAGTCACTTCATTTAGACTTCGCCTCATTTAGATTATCAGTATGCCAACCTAATTAATATTCCGCATATCGAACATGTGAACTACATTTCTGAACAGTTTATATTCTAGTGTTCAATGTTTTGATAGTAAACCTGCACATACATACACACACATATATATATATATATATATATATATATATATATATATATATATATATATATATATATATATATTGGTAAGTGACACCCTAATCTCATGTGCAAAGATGGGGACATTTTTTTTCATTTACAAAGATAACTTGTTACTCATGGACAAAGTATTTTAAATGATTCGCAGAGATAAGACAGTGATCAGATTATATCTGTGATGCATCTTCTTCAAAGTACAAAGTTTGCTTTGCTCTGCAGACATGCAGAATGCAAAGCAAACATCACAAACTCCTAAAGCCAGTGCCTCCTTTTTTTGGAATTCAAGGCAAAACTCTTATCTCTTGATAATTCATTACACTCATTGAAGATATTTTAAAGGGTGATTTTCATGGTACATACATGTCAGTTAAACTAATCACATGTTGCTCAAAGGTGCAGACCATCTTTCTTTTGTTTATCATGAGCACTTATTATTTATACAATACAAAATGACAGAAACCTTTTGGTGTGTTATTCATTTAGTTCTTACTAAAGTTAATCCTTACTTGATGATGCTTTTGTTTGGCCGCTTTTATCGCACCAGAAGGTTTGCTTTTTTTCAGTTCCATCAGTTGTTTCTGAAGATGGTCATAAGTTGAACATGTCTTGCCAATGAACTGCAACATCTTCTTTAGGACTTCCTGCAGCACTGCTATGTATCTAAGGCTCTGCTCTCTTTCCTCATTGTCACCTGAAAGAAATTTAAATGTGCAGAATTAATAGCAACCAAAATAATAAAAATGATGGTGATGATAATAATAATAGTAATAATAATAATAATAATAATAATAATAATCATAAATATTTTGTAAGACAGAGGAGACAAATTTAGAATTATCAGCTATAAGGCATATTGTCCCTCCCTAATTTTATATTGCTGAGGGGTCATCAAGCCAACTCACCTATTAATTCTAGACCCTTTACTGGAAGCACCATGTCATTTGCTCATTTGTAAACAGAAAAGGCAAAGGCATTTTTAACAGGAATACATACTTTCGCAGTGAACATCTAAGAGAGACTTACATAGTCACAGGTCATTACTTTGTACCAAAATGTATTTTTTTATTTTAAATATTTGTTGTGGTAAATAAATGTTCTGATGTACCAGTATTCAAATGGCATATTAGTCTAGGTTTAGTGACTTATTTATGCAAATCTTTCATGGCTGACTTTTAACTTTGATTGTATTTCATCCATAGAGATAAGTTTAAAAATTTCTTAACCATGCAGATCTCAGTACCATATGAATAATGTCATATAGCTTGCAGAAGTATTGACTGCAAACTTAGGCAAATTAATTTTGGTACATGAGAAAAAAGGGTGAGTGTCTTTATTTATTTATTTATTTATTTTTGGTTGACCAGAATAATCTGGCTGGGTATAAATCCCTTTTGCAGAAGAGGTCTGGGGAGAAAAATTCCACAAATGGTTTATAAGGAATACAATTTTCAAAATTAGACAAAAAAAAAATTCTGATTTGCAACTAAATAAGAAAACTGCAGTTAAGCAGCAAAATGTACAATTCACGTATCCCAAATTTCTTGATGTAGACAAATAATAGGATTTGTATAATTTTTGCATTTTCAGTGCTAAATAAAACAATTTAGATAATAGATCTAACTTATGATTTTTCATCTTCATCTGAGATATTAATTTGGATAACTGTTTCTGTGCCTATAAACTTTATTGAAATCTTATATATTTAAACTGTATGTCATGACACTAAAACACACAAAAGTTACTAGTGTGAACTCACTAAATTGAGTGTGAATTTTTACTAAAAGGCCTTTGGGAAAAGGAAGATTCATCCATTAGCAAACTGGAATAACAAACAAATATGTATGTACTGATATATTGTTAGGAATGCCATTCTTTATTTTCCAAGTTATTAATATGGCCATACAAATACTTGCCACTTCCAGGAAAAAAAAGTATATTGTTTGAAGGACAGTTTTGCTCAGAAACAGTTAAATCATGCTAGATCTATAGGCAATTTATGAAGCTGATTTTTATAGATGGCATGTTAAAACCTTAAGGCAATGTTGGAGATGACAAGTTTATGGACATTTCCAAAAGGGTTCACTACATTCTAATAGAAGTTCAATGAATAGGGCACTCCAGTAAAATGCATTGTAGCATTTACCTCAGTTTAGATTTCCTACAGATATACAAATACCTTTCTTATCATGAGGGGGAAAGTATTTGTTCTACATCTCTGCGTAGTAGGCATGAAAGGAATTATTGTTAATTATCCAAAAAAGCATTGAACAGTTGACTAACAACACAAAAAAGGAAACTAGAACATAAACAATTTTCAAAGTAGGCTAAGACAACTGTGAAATAAAAGCAATTTATTCAAATCAGTAAGCACTTTCACAGTTCATCCGCTTCTTCAGACCATATGAATTAAACACACAAAACCAATGATATTTAAAGAAACAAAAAACAATCAAATTGCACAGATTCAGAAAGAACCAATAAAAAAGAACTAATGAAATAGAGGTCTGCTTTTAAGAACTATATATAGTCATTTAGGCCTAAAATCAATAATCCATCGTAATTCAGTATATTCAGTCTTGTTACTTATGTTACCCTCCCTAATGTTATTCTTGACAAACTCAGAACCATAAACTTAAATACATGTTCACCCTTATCTAATACATGCTTAACCAATGCCTTAGTTGACTTTTGATTCCTAATGTCATTACAATGCTCTAAAACTCTCTCTCTCTCTCTAAGTGTACAATTTGTCTTCCCTATATAGAAGCCTGTACATTTCCTATACTGTGCTAAATAAACTAGATTATTTGATTTAAGTCTGCATAAAAGTTGAAATAAATATACTTCCCTGACCTAGGTTGTTCAATATATAATGTGTTCTATATGGAGCTACAAGCTTTACAAGAATAACATGGGAAGGTACGTAGTTGCTCTGATCTAAGCCTGTCCTCACAAGTCAGTTGTTTATAGCACAGGTGTTGTTTCAGGGTCCTATTATTCTTAAAGATAAATTTGGGTGTTGAGCCTAATGTGTTTCTAAGGTCATGATTTGCCAGTTTCCCTTTTTTACATCACAAACTAAATTTATATCACTAGAATATGTTAGAGAAATCCTAGGTATAGTATTCTGATCAATGATCTCAGTATGCTGAACTGCAGTACTCATATCTGAAAAGCAGGGTTTGGCTACGGATTGCCTAGTGCAATTCATAGCTTCAATGGTAGTATTAATCTCAGATAGAGAATAACCCGTCTCTAAGAAATCCTGTCTAAGAGAATCTAAAGCTTTATCTAGCATCTCTTTACTGTCATGTAGCCTCATCACTGTAATAACTTGACCATTCAGTACATTTCTAGGCACATGTTGGGGATGTACATTGGTCTTATACAATAAATTATTTTTCTTACAAGACTTCTTATAAATACTGGTATTCAGCTGTCCCAACATACCTTTATGTACAGTGACATCAAAAAAGTTAATGTTATGATATGTATATTGCATGCTAAATCTAAGAAAAGTGGTAGTATTATGGAGAAAGGTAACACATTCCATTAACTGTTGATGCATGCCTTCCCATATAAGGAATACATCATCCACAAAACTTTTATAATAATGAACATGTGTACTGAACAATATCATCAACAAATCCCTTCTTAAACTTCCAATGGGCTAACACTGTATTAGCATCTGCGTTTGCACAGGCCGTACCCATAGCAACTCCAGTCTTCTGAAAATAGTAATTACCATCAAAAGTAAAAACATTATTTTCCAGAATAAGCTCTAGCAGTGAGCAAATCAGCATTACTTTATTTCTCAAAAATCAGTGTGTGTTGTTAAAAATGAGTGAACACTCTCTATGCCTAACTCATTTGGTATCACAGTGAACAAAGACTGAATATCCAGCATAACTAGGACCATTTTGTGGCTAATGCAAACTCCCCTTGACTAAGCCTATAAATCACTAAAAAAATGCTTAGTGTCTCTGAGAACAATACCAGTAGTATCTAATACAGGTCTTAATTGCTCCTCTAGGCATATTGAAAGAGGCTTAGTTAGTCACACATGACCAGATACTATTGGTCACATTGGTGGATCAGTGGCATTCTTATGTGCCTTAGGCAGACCATAAATAATAGGAACAACAGGAAATTCAACTATAAAATAATTAAACAACTTTAAATTAATAAGATTGGTGATATGCAAATCAAATAAATAAAATTTCACTCTTTCAATAACTCCGTTAACCTGAAATTTACAAAGATGTACATATGTATTAATGTTCTTGCCCATGGCCACTATCCCTCCAACTTTATCTGCTGGGTGTATTTCCAAATACGAGGATTTTTTCCCATTGGAACAAAACTTCATGCTCTTCAGCTGTTAAAGTGAAGAAAGAAACTCTATGTCTCTCAGTCAGAGCATTTCTAATATCTTCCTCACTGTGAAAGCTGCCAGTCTAGCTAGATAGAAATTTGTAAATAATTATGTGTCATTGTAAATATTAATATGATCACAGGCTTGTGTTACAAATGTAAGAAAACTGTTATGTGCTGAGCTTCAAAAATGTAACCACAGTGCACCCTGCTGGAAGAAGGCTGATAAGTAAAGAATTTTATGACTGTGTGTAATCTCAAGCTAGGAGACAGGATGTCTGCAGCTGGGAATTCTTTATATTGTCTTAAGACAGAGATAATTACTAGGTTACACATGTAAAGTATCTTTTATTGCTGTGACTTCCTGGCAGCTGCAGATCACAAAGAAATGTTAAATTTTAAGTTCTGTGAGCCGGGGAAACTTAAGCAGAAATGACAAGAATGATGTAATCTGAAATGACTCAGCAGTAATGTATATTATCAATTGAAGAACTATCTCTAGAGAAAGAGATTGCATTTGTATTTGTCTTCAGACCTGTTAACTCACTAGCACTGTGCCTTGCTTTGTAAGTTATTTAGAACAGTGATTTTTCTTACAGATAGATAGAAATACAGTAATATTAGTATAGATGTTTTCTATATTTATGTGAGACTATCCTACAATGTTGTTTTAAAGTATTTCCTGTGATTTCTGAACTTTCTAGTGTCACTGTGTTGAATTAATGAGTATTGTCTTGTGTTTTTATTATTTATTATTAAATATTTTTAAACCTTTTAACTGTGGTTGTTTTGTGTAGAGATATTTACGCTCTTATGGTATTTGCATGTATTTGGTGATACAGTATAATCCACTCCCAAAAAGCCTTGAAGTTTCAGTCATACTTACTATTTTGATAATAGTAACATTGCACAGTAGAATTGGACACCCTTTGGTAAGGGCCTTTATAGTAGCTGATAAGGGTGGTTGGTGGCATGTGGTACTACCATATAGTCTGGGCAGAAGAGGGCATAGCTGAAGAACCTGTGCCAGCCTTTACCAGGAGTGTCTGTGTGTGTTTGCATATAAATCAAATATCAAAGTGGGTGTCTGTGTCAGCTACTTGCGCAGGGACACAAAGCACTATTTGGACAGAGAGGGTGATGGAGATTTTGGCTTGAGTACTCGGCTTTGATCTGAACCTTATAGTTGTGCCAGTGAGGAGTCTTATTGGGGATCTGTAGAGAAAGGGAGTAAACAGCCTTAGACTGATGGTGACTTCTGTGTGCTCTTAAGGGAAATTGTACTTCACTGTGTGTGTACTTGTTATCCTCCCAACGTGGAGGCCTCTCACTGGTGCTAGTGGCAAGGTTTGAGGCTCCTTGATTACTGGCCCAGTGCACGGGCATCACATATTAATTGTTTCGCAGTGGTGGGATATCCACATCAGATATTAATTGGCTTGTAGTGGCGAGGATAGTGAATTTCTGTAGCTTGGGCACAGTGATCACTGAAGGTGTTTTTGTTCACTAAATCAGCCATACAGTGAACTTTCAGAGTTCAGATCACAATTGTTTTATTTCTTTTGTTAGCTTAGTTAGTCAGGGAGAGCAGGCAAGCATGCCAGCAGAGGAGTACGGCAAGCTGACAAGGAGCCAGTTGGCTGAGATGTGCCAGGCTAAAGGACTGGTGCATGGAAATCTGACTAAAGCAGACATGATTGCAGCTTTAGTCACAGCTGTATCAGAGAACAGCAACTAGGAGGATGATCAGACTGACAATGGAGATGTACAACACTCAGAGAATGGACAGCTCAACCTTTCTACAGAGGACTTAAGAATCTGTCTGGAGCTACAGAGACTTGAGTTGGAGGCTAAGCATTTGGAAATAGAAGCAGCAGAGAGACTGAGGCATCTAGAGAGTGAGGAAAATGAGAAACTACAACATCTGCTGGCTGAGGAGAATGATAAACTGCTACACCTGGAAGCTGAGGAGAATGAGAGACAGAGGTAACATGAAAAGGAGATGCTGACTCTTCACCAGAGTCATGGAGGTAATGGGGAAGGGAGTAACTGAACCCTAGAAGCAACAAAGGTCAGTAAATTTTTCCACAGTTTACAGAGGGGGATAATTTTGATAGTTTCATTCATATGTTTGAGAGGGTATGTAAACAGTATGATGTTAACCAAAGGCTCTGGGTATGGTTTCTGACCCCCTTACTCCAGGGTAAAGCTGTAAATGTTATGTCCAAGCTATATGACATTAGCTTTTTAAACTATAATGTTGTAAAGAACTGTTTGCTAGAATTTTTAAGCTAACACATGAAGCTTATATGAAAAGATTTTGTGAGCATAGACGCAAGGCAAATGAAAGTGTGTGAGAATATGTTGCTGAACTGAGCACTTGTTTTCATAGGTGGATGAGCGATGTCAGGTCCCCACTTCTGAAGGGCTGGCAGACCTTTTGGTGAGGGAACAAGCTCTTAGCACTTTGCCTGAGGACATGTGGGTCTGGTTAGCTGATAGACAATGCCTTACTGTAGATGAGTTGGGGAAGAAAGGAGACCTATACCTAGCAAGCAGGTTATACCTGCACAGGAAAGGGACACCCATTGTTACTCATGCGTCTAAGGAAACCCATGGTGAGCAGCCCAGACTGCCCCACCAGAATCTGCCTGTAGCAAGGGAAGCCACTAGTCCAGGTACATGTCCAGGACCTAGGGTTAAATGTTTTGAATGCAGCCAGTAGGGCCATGTGGCATTTAGATGTCCATGAAGGTAAGGTGGGGAATAAAAGGTGGGAGAGCCAGTAAGTGGGAATGACAAAATGCCAATAGTAGGTTGTCTTGAGACAACAGGGGTACCGCACTACCATCCTGCCGATGTCCTGATAGGGAAGGATTTTGATAAGGCAGTATCATGTGTTAATGCAGTTACACGCAGTCAGGCTTGGAGACAAGCATGTGGGTCTGGTAGCCTAGGGGAGACCCAGTCAGACCGCACACTTGCAGCCAGGACTGCTGAGGTGAGGTAGCTACTTCAGGGAGGCAGCTACCCTGTAGCAGTGAGAATGAAGGTGAGCCACAGCTGCTTGTAGGTACTGATGTTCCCTTGGACAGAGTGACTGCAAGGGCAGAGGTGTGTAGTAGTACTCAGGCTGACGTTGAGGCACCACTGTCAGGGGATGCCAGACTTCCTGTGAAGGGGAGCTGGGAAAGATTACAAAGAGAGAGCTGAGACAGGCTCAGCTCTCAGATCCTACATTACAAGGCCTGAGGCAGGTAGACTGGGAGGCACCTGATTCTCAAGGTAAGGAGGAATTTGTATACTGGGATAAATGGTTACTGTATAGTGAGTGGACCCCTGACTGAGAGCTAGAGGATGAGAGAATACAGCAGTCAGTACTGTCTAGAGCCTACCATCTGGCACTTCTAGCCATAGTCCATGATATTCCCTTTGTAGGTCAGATGGGCATAAAACATACAAAGAGACGTATTATACAGAACTTCTATTGGCCTGGAATTTCCAGAGATGTAACAAGGTATTGCAGGACGTGTGAGCAGTGCCAAAAGGTAGGCAAGGCAGGAGACAAGGTGAGAGATCCTTTGATGCTTTTGCCTGTGATTGCAGAGCCATTTCAGAGAGTAGCTATGGGTACTGTGGGGCCTCTGAGTACTTCAAGCTCCACAGGGAAAAAATATATCCTAGTGGTAGTGGATTATGCACAAGATACTCTGAGGCAGTGGCTTTGTCCTCCATTGAGGCAGAAAAGGAGGCAAATGCTTTAATAGAGATTTTCAGCAGGGTACTGACTGACCGAGGTGCCAATTTCATGTCAGACCTGCTGGCTTGTCTGTGAAAGTACTGTGGGGTGAAGCACCTAAAGATCAGCCCCTACCATCCCCAGACTTATGGACGTGTTGAAAGGTTAAACTCTATACTCAAGTCCATGCTACGGGCATTTGCAGACTAGTTTAAGAGGGAGTTGGACAAATATTTGCCCCATCTGTTTGCTTACAGAGAGGTTCCCCAGGAATCCACAGGTTTTTCTCTCTTTGAGTTGTTGCATGAGCATAGGATGAGTGGGCCTCTAGACTTAATTCAAGATGAGTGGGAGGGTGAGTGTGAATCTCACCAGGAGTCTGTTGTGGTATATGTCCTAAACCTCAGGACAAGGCTCAGGGAATCCATGGGCTTGGCCCAGGAGAACCTGGCAGAAGCCCAACAGCAGAAAAAAGTCTGGTATGACAGGAATGCATGAGCTAGAGAGTATGCTGTAGGGCAGCAGGTAATGGCTGTCATTCCTACCAGACAAAACAATTTGCAGGCAGCCTGTGAGGGACCTTGCAAGTTGGCACAGAAGGTCAGTGATGTTACCTACATGGTGGAACTGCTAGGCAGGAGGCAGGAGCACAAATTGTACCATGTTAACATGATGAAACCTTACCATGATAGGGTGGCCCCTGTGTTGAGTATTTGCAGTGAATTGCAGGAAGAGTCTGAGGGAGATCTGGTGACTGATCTCCTCAGTGAGACTCGGACTGACACCTCAGTGGAAGGGGTAGCAATTTCCCAGCAGCTATTTCTTACCCAGGCTTGTGAAATCAGAGTAGTATTGCACAAGTTTGGGGACATGTTCACTGAGAAACCAGGTTGCACCCACCTGGTGCAGCACAAGGTGGATACTTGACCCCAAAGGCCTATTAGGCAGGCCCCTAATAGGGTGTCTGAGAGAGTAAAACAGACTTTGAAGGAGGAGATATAGGAAATGTTGGCACTAGGGGTAATTCATGAGTCCAACAGTCCCTGGGTTTCTCCAGTGGTGGTGGTACCAAAGAAGGATGGCAGCACCAGGTTTTGTGTGGACTACAGGAAATTAAATAGTCAAACAGAGTCAGATGCTTACCCCATGCCTAGAACAGATGAAGCCCTAGAGCAGCTGGGTGGGGCTAAGTATCTTACCACCATTGATCTTACCTTGACTCCCAGTGCTAGAAAGAGGTCAACCTTTGTGACTCTTTTGGCTTGTATGAGTTCACAAAAATGCCCTTTGGGATGAAAAATGCTCCAGTGACTTTCCAGAGGCTGGTAGATCATATCCTAGCAGGAGCAGGAAATTTTGCCCTTGCTTACCTAGATGATATTGCCATCTACAGACATTGCTGGCAAGAGTACCCTCCATATGTCAGAGAGGTGCTGGGCAGACTATAGAGGGGAGGGATGACCATTAAGTCCAGGAAATGTCATGTGGTATGGCAAAGGTATCCTACCTAGGACATAGAGTGGGGAGTGGTAAGATCAGGCCAGAACTTGCCAAAGTGTAAGCCATTCAGGCATGGCCTGTACCTGTTACCAAATAAAAACAGGTGAGGGCATTCTTAGGGACAGCAAGGTGCTACAGAAAGTTCATCCCCAGTTATATTACCATACCTGCTCCCCTCACAGCCCTGACAAGAAAAAAATGGCCAGATAAGGTAGTATAGACCCCAGCATGTGAGCAGGCATTACAGAAGTTTAAAGAAGCTTTGGGACGACCCCTTGTGTTAGTCAGTCCAGATTATAGCAAAGAATTTGTTGTGCAGGTGGATGCTTCAAACCATTGGGTGGGAGCTGTACTTAGCCAGATTTCTTCAGAGGAAGAAAAGCATCCAGTGGTTTATCTCAGTTGTAGGCTCCAACCCAGGGAGGAATGCAATGCAGCTGTAGAAAAGGAATGTCTAGCCGTAGTGTGGGCACTGCAGAAACTTCATCCTTATCTGTATGGAAGGAAATTCACTTTATTTACAGAGCACAATCCCCTAACATGCTTACATTGAGACAGCCAGAAAAATGCTAAGGTGGAGCCTAGGGTGGTAAGCATACGATATGTCAGTGCAGCACCGCAGTGGGGTTAGCAATGCCAATGCAGATGGGCTCTCAAGACAGGGAATGGGGTAAGGTATATTCAGATAGACTCAACTCTCTCAAGCAACGTTCCTCAAGGGACCCTTAAAAAGCTAGCTTGAGTTCTCTGGGGAGACAAGAAATGTGAAGGATGCCAGCTAAGCTAAATAGAATTTTGTAAATAATTCTATGTCACTATTAATATCAATATGATCCACAGGGTTGTGTTACAAATGTAAGAAAACTGTGTTATGTGCTGAGCTTCAAAAATGTAACTACAGTGCACCCTGCTAGAAGAAAGCTGATAAGTAAAGAATTTTATGACTGTGTGTGATCTCAAGCAAAGAAACAGGATGCCTCCAGCTGGAAATTCTTTCAATTGTCTTAAAACAAAGATAATTACCCGGTTACGCACGTAAAGTGATTTTTATTGCTGTGACTTCCTGGCAGCTGCAGATCACAAAGAAATGTTAAATTTTAAGATCTGTGAGCATGGGAAACTTAAGCAGAAGTGACAAGAATGATGTAATCTGAAATGACTCAGCAGTAATGTGTATTATCAATTTAAGAACTATCTCAAGTGAAAGAGATTGCATTTTGCATTTGTCTTCAGACCTGCTAACAACTCACCTGCACTTTTCCTTGCTCTGTAAGTTATTTAGAACAGTGATGTCTCTTGCAGATAGAAATACAGTAAGATTAATGTAGATGTTTTATATATTTATGTGAGACAATCCTATAACGTTGTTTTAAAGTATTTCCTGTGCTTTCTGAACTCTCTAGTGTCACAGTCTTGAATTAATGAGTATTGGCTTGTGTTTTTATTATTTTTTATTAAATATTTGTAAAGATTTTAACTGTGGCTGTATTGTGTAGAGATAGTTAAGCTCTTAGAGTACTTACATGTATTTGGTTTTACTGTATAAGCCACTCCTAAATAGCCTTCAAGTCTCAGTCACACTTACTATTTGAATAATAGTAACATTGCACAGTAGAATTGGACACCCTTTGATAAGGGCATTTATAGTAGCTGATAAGGGTGGATGGTGGCAGGTGGTACTATTGTATAGTCTGGGCAGAAAGGGGCATAGTTGGAGAACCTGTGCCAGCCTTTCCCAGAAGTGTCTGTGTGTGTTTGCATATAAATCAAATCTCAAAGTGAGTGTGTGTCAGCTACTTGGGCAGGGACATGAAGCACTGTTTGGACAGAGAGGGTGCTGGAGGTTTTGACTTGACCACTCAGCTGAGATCTAAACCCTATAGCTGTGCTAGTGGGGAGTCTTATTGGGATCTGGAGAGAAAGGGAGAAACCAGCCCCAGACTGACAGCAATCTCTGTGTGCTCTTAAGGGAAATTGTACTTCACTGTGTATGTACTTGTTATCCTCCCAGTGTGGATGCCGCTCACTGGTGCTAGTGGTGAGGATTGAGGTTCCTTGATTACTGGGCCAGTGCATGGGCGTCACACTCACATATATTTATAAAAGCCTCTAATGTGGGATCTAATGTCGGTGAAAATGTACTTGTTTTTTTTAAAAACAGTCATAAGCAACAACATTGTTAAACAGTAATTTTAGCATTACTAGTGCATTAGCCAAGCATGTATTAGAGAAAGGTGCTGAGCATGTATTTAAGTTCCTGGTTCTGAGTTTGTCTAAGAATAACATTGGAGGATGACATAAGTAACACAACTGTATATACTGAATTACGATGTATCATTGATTTTAAGGCTTATTCTGCCCCTGTCCTAAATGACTATATCTCTTTAAAGCCAGTTCTAAAAAGCAAACCTCTATTTCATTAGTTTTTTATTGGTTCTTTTTGGATCTGTGTAATTTGATTGTCTATGTTTCTTTAGATATCATTGGTTTTGTGTGTTTAATTCATATGGTCTGAAGAAGCGTGTGAACCATGAAAACGCTTACTGAGTTTAATTGCTTTTATTTCACTGTTGTCTTAGCCTACTTTGGACATTGTTTCTGTTCTGATTGTTAATTCTTTGGATTAGGATCTTTCCATTAACAATCATCTCATTAATATGGTTTGTTGGCAGATTACAAACTTCTTCAGATATCTTATAAGCACTAATTTCTGTCTTCATATAGACTAAGGAAACTCAAGCAGCTCTCAGTCTCAAAAGTAGTACAGTCTTATACTTCTAAAATGTCCAAATTTTCACAGAATGCCCAGATTTTTGCCTCACATTTTTGGTTTGTTTCTTGTAAAATTGCTATTTTCTGGCAAATCACTGGCAAATAACTGAGGACTGAAATCAGAAAATAATGAAAGACATTTGAGTTTCAGACTTCATACCCTTCAGAAAATTCATGCTAATGAAAAACCTGTTATTTTATCAATATTCCTAGTTTGTAATCGCAAAATTAAAAAAAAAATGTCCCTCTTTGGGGCCTTTGTCCCCCATTTTTTATGGCTTTTTGCGTATTTCTTGCTCTAAGAGGTTGAGAGGTATGCACAGTCCTTATCTACGCAAAGAACAGCAAGACTGGGGAATATTTCATTGCTTTCTTTTATCTGATGTTAGAATATACTTCCCCAAAAGGAAAAAAGGAATCCTGTTAGTGACAAAAAAATGATAGAGTATACACAACAATGACTAAATAAGTTACTGTCAGTATGGCTGAGAATTAGAAAGGAGAAAACATCATGAAATATCAAACACATTTGTGATTTAATTTCAGTAATTACATTATGATCAAAAGCTTTTAAGCAGGAATGATATAAAGATTGGTAAACCAATCCCATAATGCTGAGCTAATGAAATTTTGGAAGGATTTCAAATAGTTATTCAGACTGGAAGAAGACTGATAATATGTACATGCGGGAGCATGTTTTTTGCACCAACTGGCCTCAGCATGAAATTAACTAACAGTGGGCAAATGATTTTCTATGAAAAAAATTTATAGTTTCCAAATACATGTGAATGTCCAGGATATTGAGGAAGTCTTTGTCAGCAAGCGCCAAACTAACACTCCGGGTGAAGTTGGGTCAGAGAGGTAGATTGGATTTGGAAGATTACTGATGGGATATTCAAACAGGCAGAGAGATTTGTTAGTTTGGAAATTTGCAACATGGTGGGAAGCATTTTTATGGTCTTCTATAACAAGTGATTTGCCCGCTGTTCATATTTGTACACTTTTGCTGGTTCATGTGTGGCATGCAAATCCATCTGCATGCTATAGGTTAATACAGACACAGAATACTGAAAGGCTAAGATATTTGATTTTTGTATTTTATAATTTGCATCCTAGCAGTTATTAAACTGGAAAGTTGTTGTCAGTGAAATTGTATATTACACTCAAGCTTTGAGGTTCAGGTTTATTAAGGTATTTTTATGACAAAGTGCTTGCATAGTCAAAATCAGTCCAAAAAAGAATAGATGTACAGCCAATATTATTCCAAAGGGAATAATATAGCTTTAAAAAGGCAAGAAGCACAATTTAAGTATGAGTAAAGAGAAAGAAAATTAATACATCTGAAAATGAAATAACTAATTAAAATAAAGAGATAAATATAAAGTAATTTCTTAGAATCACTTAAGGAACCAGCAACTGCAAAGTATTTAAATGAATATCTCAACAAGAGATGACAAAGTGTTATAAAAATGGAAGAGGACACTATTGATAACAGCACAGTGAAGTGATAAAAAAGAGGTTGCCAGATAAACAAATCTAATAAAAAAATAGCTGTGGGATTCAGAAATATCACTTACATGGCCATGCAGTGGCTATTTAACACCAACAGAGTTCTGTAATGCAGCCTGCAAGTAATTATCAATATAATAGAAGGCAGTTAGAAAGACTGTGATTAAATAGTTAATGAATCTGTTGGTGAAAACTGAACAGACCATGTAAAGAGCAGCATACCACAATGATGGTCATGTTACCTGTGGATCACAGAAGTGTGTATCCAGCATGCCTATAATTATGTGCATGCACAGGTGCAAAGTTATGTTACTACAAGAACTGCTGAGAGCCAAAATAAAGGTTTCCTAGCAAGGCCCCAACCAATTTATTCATATTATGAGGAAGAAATGAGTATATAGGACAGTCAGAAATGCGAAAAATCAAGCAGTATAATACACAGAAGGAAAAGGGTGAGGAAACAGGAGTAGATTTATTTTTGTTATGATGGGAAGAGTAGGAAGCAAGTGAGGTGAATGTGTACTTAAAAAATAGGGTATAGATGTGGTAGCAGGGGGCAAAGAACAAAGAACTCAGACAAAGGACAAAAGTGGAGGTACTGTTAAAAAAGTGAGGATACAAAAGAAAAGGAAAGATAAGGACAGCAACTGATGAGATGGGGATTGGACTACAATCTGGGGAGGGAAGTGAAACACAAGGAACAGGAACATCATGATGGGGGACAGGATGTTGTGATGGTTCCCTTTCCTAACTGCCAGAGGTTATTTCCTCAGTGACTGTCCTTCTACCTGGGCTTATCCTCTGTTGGCATACTGGGAAGAGCTAGCCTATGGTGCAGCCCTGGCTACCTGGAGAATGTTCTTGTGCAACTGGCAATCTAAATGTTAAGCTGCTGGTCCACTACCTTCATCTCAGGCAAGGTAACATACTGTGACTTACCTGTGGTTTTTCCAGAGGGTCTGACAACTACTCCCCAGGGACAGACCATCAAAGGCCACGACAGAATCCTCTAGGTCACCCTTCACAGGATGATCTTCATGACCCTGTGAAGAGGCAGCCATGGGAGCTGATGGAGAAATCATAAGGGATGGCAGGGTTGGTCAACTATGAAGTCACTGCTTCCACACAAAAAGAACACATGGTGCAGAAAACATGTCCTACACAGACCATCTCAAAGCCTTATCTGTGTACTCAGTCTATTATGGACTACTGAGGGGAGATATATGCCTGGCCTTCAAAGCAGCTTCATGTGGGCTTTTTCAAGCCAAAAAGCACTCATAAAACAGAGCTAATTTATACACACACTAATCACAACAATTATTACATCATATCCTGCTACATTGTTATTCTTAAAGTATCAGCACATCTCGATATTTAAAAAACACAACCTCTTACCCAACATCTGTATCAACATGTACACCATGAAAGGTTCATATTTAAGGAATCAGTTTATAAAACTAATACTGATAAAACTAATAAGACAGTTTACAAAAACTATACTAAAAGTCATTCTCTTCAAACATTAAATTAGCTCTGTTTCATGATTGCTTTTTGTCTTGAAAAAGCCCAGATGGGTGAAAGCGCTTGCCACTATCTGCAATAAACACTTAGATTTTAGTCTTTATGTAGACTTGGTTTTTTGGCTTCCTGTCTTATTGAAACTCATTCGTTCATGCATGTTATTTGATGCTGATGTACTTTATCTTTGCTGATACAGCTGAACAGTCTTGGCCTGCTCCTCAGCATTTTGACTTGGTGCTTAGTGTTTTACTTTTGCGACAGGAGCGTTTGCTTCCTGGTCATCACCTTTGTTTGTTGTACTTATGATTTGTAGCTGATTATTAGATAGAAATACCTATACAAAATCACATAAATAGTTTGGAGTAGAAAAAGTTATTTCTTTTGCATCAGCTGAAGAACATATGTAAGTTTCAGTATATTTTGCAGAGACGATAGAAGTTAAGACATATTTTATAATGGACAAAAACTGTAAAGTAGTAAAGACCTATAAATAACTGGACACATAGATTATAGCATAATCTATAAGGACAATGACATTTCTTCCCTGTGTGGTGATGTTATGCCTAGTAGTTCATCACTTATACCAGACTGTTTAAAATAGCTTATTAATACGTTTTAAGTTTCGTTTCAACAATGATATGCTAAATATAAAATTTCTTTTGCCCGATGGTTATAATTTAAGCTCCTTAAGTATTGTATTGCTTAAGCTATTTGTAATTTTATGAATATTAATTTTAGTATAACTGGATTTTCTTTTCCTTCAGTCTGCTGTGACACTGTTCCTACCTGCAGGACTGGGTGGTTATGTTGGTTTCCTCTCTATACATTGTTTTTATGAATATAGAATTTCTTCTTCCCAGTCATTTATTTTCCATTTACATATTTTGAGAAAATGACGTAAACATCATTTAAAGAGTGAGTAGCCGAAAATGACTAAAGTATATCCCTTAAAATCCATTCAGTTTTGCATGCGTCAGAGTAATAACATTTGATTACACATCCCACTCTAACAAACATAACTTAGCATGCAAAGTCTGTATACATTTTTAAATTTATATTACAGACACAATGAAATATGGACAAATGAATGGGTCATATAACACAGCAGAATCTAGTAACTATGGAGGAATAATAGACACCAATGTTTTAAATAATACACTCCTACTATTTATACATTTTTGAGCAGCAGTTTCATATCATGTTAATTTTCATTACAATGTATGGCATTTTAGATTAACCTGTCTTACCAGAACATATGTGTAAGCTGTAATCAAGTAATTACCTTTAGTTATCATCTGCCTTATTTCATTTGGCATCAGCAGGTCTGGGTCATTAATTCTTCTTCTTCGGTGGTCTTCACAGTACAAACATTCTTGTAAGGCATTGCAAGCCATTTCCAAAGATGATAATTTTTTTAGATGCTGGTCCTGTTTAGGAAACATTTTAAAACGCCCACTTGTAAAATTAAGAGGAATGATCAAAACTAACAAGTTATTTGTGAAGTTATTTAGTTTGCAGGTAAGTGAAGTGGAGTACAAGTGTCCCTTTTCTGGCACAAGCCTGTCACTATTACAAGCAAAGTTATAGTAATAATAAAAATATCACAGTTTTCTTGTTATAATGAAGCAAATCTACTAGTTAAAAGACAAAAATAGTGGGAAACAGGTCATTAACAATATTAAAAATGATGGACTGTTAGCAAAGGGGTCTCTGTGGCCTAGAGGAGTGGATCCTGGAGTACACAGCAAACCTGACAGCAGTTAGCAATACATACAATACCATTGCCATCTAAAAAAGGAGATGGATGACAAGGGGATACCTGCTAGCTTCTCTCATGGAAGGGTTAGGAGAACAAGCCCCATTTCATCTGTAATCTCCAGCAAAGTCTAGATGTGCAAGTGATATAATTTGAAGGGGAAGTGACTGAACTGTTCTGATATATAACTCTGAAATTCCACTCATGTTCAGAGTTATCAAACTAATAAGTATCTGCCCTCAAAGGGGGGGGGGGGCTATGGCTATGGAAGTACCAACTGTCGCAAAATGAGAATTTTTTTTGCTACACTATTGAACAATCAACCCTTTAGGAACTTGTACACGTGATGGAGACCAGCAGGAGTAGCATAATAATAAAACAAATTTCCCCTCACAGTATAAATACTACCTCAGGTCTTCTCTGGAAAGAGGTCATTAGCCTGGGAGGACAAACCCAGCTAACAATGTAGAAATAAAAAAAAAATAATAAGAACCTTCCCTGATGGCTGCCTTTATGACAGTTACATTGTGATTAGCTCTCATCTGCTTAGAGAATGAATGGGCAGAGTTGTGATAATCAGCCAGATGGGACAGAGCAGGCACGGGGGGGGGGGGGTGCAAAATCAATTAAAAATATATATTAATAAGAGACACACTATAAAGTAACAGATACCCCAAACAGAGTATTCTGTGCACCTACTCATCACAGTTATCTATTTAGCAATGTAGTCCACAATTTTGGACAGTTAATTTATTCCCTATAAGTATAAGGGAATGAAAAAAGGGATAGTACAAGTAGTTATTACTATTATTATTATTTTTATTATAATTTTACAACTGAATTCAAACAAACACACTGACATAAAAATGTTGTCTATAAAGAAATATGGGATTTTGGCTATGTCTAAAAATGTTTGTTACTTCCACAAGGAGATGGATGTGGATATAGAAGCATACACTCCCTCTGCTTACTGTATGAATTCTAACTTTAGAAAAAATAACCAAGGACAACTACTGGGATATGCAAGTAATGCACTGCTCGGCAAACTGTCACTGCATTTGAAATGCTGTACTAAGCACTGCAGTTGTGGTCGTAGGGAATAAAAAGAATGAGCTCTTCAGGGACACTGTGACAACACTTGTGACAACAAAAGAAGAATCAGGTAATTTTGTAGACCATTGTGTAAGGCTTGCAGAATGGTCCCCAACTAAAATTTCAGCACTCAAAAATGCTGAGTGCTGACAATCTGGAAAATAGACAGAAAACACAAAAGAGTGAATTTCAGAATTAAGCTTATACGTACCAAGTGTGAGATTACCATACCTCTGACAGAAGGGAATATCCCAAGATATAGCATCTTGGACTTATGTCTTTTCTTTCAGCAATTCAGTTTCTGTGTTTCGGGATTTGATCTACAGGTCCAACATTTCAAATGGTTACCTTGCAGAACCGCTGATTCTATTATTCTATTATTATTATTATTATTATTCTATTCACCCAGGGCACTCCAGTACTCCAGTACCACTAGGGTCTAGTCTTAACACTCCCCAGGAAGCTGCCAATGCCTTCAATACCTTCTTCACAGAAGCTATACAATCTCTATCCAGTCAACTATCCCCAGATAGCTCAAGCCTCTCTATCCCCAATTATAGCACTCTCCCTGCTTTCCAACTACAACCCATCTCTGCTACCTGCATCTTTAAACTTCTCCTAAAACTTAAGCCGTGTACTCCTTCTGCTGACCAGATACCATCTGAATATCTACTAAAAGCTGCAAAAGCCATAGCCTATCCTATATCTATTCTTATTAACAGAACCTTTAATGAGGGAACTATCCCAGCCATCTGGAAAATCTCTCACATTATACCCCTACACAAAGGTGGTAACGCATATGAATATTCTAACTATAGACCCATAGCCCTTCTATTACCCATAGCTAAAATCATGGAAAAATGCATTCATCATCATCAGCTACTAGAACATTTAATTCAATACAATATACTAGCTAATAGCCAGCATGGTTTTAGACCATTTCACAGTACCACCACTGCCCTCTTATCCTTCACTGATTCCATTAACAGAAACCGTAATAATAAAATCCTCTCTTCAGCACTCTTCATTGATCTTTCTATAGCCTTTGATATGGTAAACCACCCTCTGCTTATAAATATTCTCAAATCCCTTTCTCTTGACACTCAGGCTGTACAATGGTTCAATTCCTACCTCAGTAATAGGCAGCAGGCAGTGCTTTGGGAGAACAACATATCATCACACCTTCCAGTCACCCTTGGAGTCCCTCAGGGCTCCATTCTAGGTCCTCTCTTGTTCTCACTATTTATCAATTTTCTATACTTAGCAATTCCCCAAGCTACCTGAATTCAATATGCTGACAATTCAACAATCATATGCTCAGCCAATTCCTCTTCTGAACTGCAATCCCTGACTCAGATGGTATTCAGTACTGTGGAGACATGGTTCTTAAAATGCTGTCTCCTCTTGAATCCCCAAAAAAAAACAAGCTCCTACTCTTTACTCCTTCTAGCAAGTCCTCCCCTGTAGATTTCTCAGTAATATCTAACACAGGTATCCTCATATCCCCAGACTCCACCACCAAACTCTTAGGAATTACAATAGATAATAACATTAGCTTTGATAGCCATATTAACAACACTATAAAAACAGTAAATAGAAAAATGGGCTCCCTATACAGGATTAAATACTTCCTGACTCCTATAGCCAGAACCACAATTGCCCATTCCCATCTAATCACAGCTCTTCTTTACGCCTCACCCATATACACTAATTTGAAAAAAAAAAAGACTCTTCTCAAGTTAGCTAACTCCTACAATAACATTGCCAGATTTGCCTCTGGGAATCCCTTTAGAACTCACCATTGTCAGAATCTAAAACAGCTCGGTTGGCTAGAACTACAAAACCAACTCCATCTTACCCAGCTTACCACTGCCCATAAAATCCTAAATCAACCTAATAACACTCCTATCCTCTCTAACCTCATCATCCCCTACAAAAAGCTTAATACATTACGCACTTCAAGCAAACTCCTAGTTAGTATAATCAAGGCCAACAACTTGGCAGGGGATTCCCTGTTCTCAAACACTGCTGGAAAAGTTTGGAACCTACTACCTAACGAACTCACTTTACTCACCTCCGTACCCCTCTTTAAACAAAATCTCAAAAGACACCTCAGATCTCATTGGCTATGCCCCTGCAGTAACCCTGACTAATTATGTGCCCTCTCCACTAATATTTTACAAGATCCTACTTTGTTTAATTAAGTTATCTCTTCTCACTACCTCTGACTGTAGAAATCATAACCATAGAAACCTATAGGAACTACCTATGAACATTAAGTATTATCTACTGCAAATTATTTCTTGTATCATATTGTTAAAACAGTTGTTTTACCCTCTATGTCATTTCTTGTAATATTTTTTTCATTTTTCTATGTTACTACTACATTTAGTGTTGTTTATAGTCCTTATTATCTTGTTTAGATTTAGAACTGCTTTCTTATTTTTAGTTTCTAGTGGAGCTTTTCTCCCCAGGCCTCTACTGTAAATGTTAATATATCCAGCTAGACTAGCCTGGTTAACAAATGTAAAATAAATAAATATACAGAAATACTGGCATAAAAGCAATTCTGCAGTTACTTTGCAGTGCATACTGTAATAAACAGCAATGTGTTCAGCAATGCTTCTGATAAATGTCTGGTTGGGTTTTTGCAAGATATTATTCTTGGCTTGGTTCAAAAAGACCAAACATACTTTGTGATGGAAGGTTAAAGCTGGTAAAGAGGAGTGAGAACTCCTACTGAGGTTTGCAACTTTGATAACTCAGTGGAGCCTACAAAATAGTTACTTGCCAAAATTGTGCATTGTAATTACAAATATTGTAATGCGATGCATGTAGTTACTGAGGAACACATTGTGGAGAAGGGCAATGACATTCTTAAAGTGGGTTTATAATTGCAAAAATCTAGCTATACCCCATTATTCCACATACAGAAAAAGTTCAGCGAAAAGGAATGAGGGCATGTTCTACAACTCATGGTGAAAAAGTAGCATTTTCCATTTGACTTTAATAAACATTGAATTTCCATAACTGAATGTCTGCACTGTTACTGCTATATTTTACAGCCATATCAGAACTGCACAGACGGACAAGATAGCAGCTACTACTTCGGCATGCAGGTTGCTTTTATGGAATCTTAAGTGAAAAATAATTTTGCTTCTGACAGTGTGAACAATCTCTTGTAAATAGTTTGATGATCACCATTATGGACCATGGCAAATCAGAGGTTAGTTTTCACAAATGTAAAATATTGGAGCACTGTTTACCAGAACTACTTTTGCCAACATTGGAGGTTGCCTCTTTCTCCACTGTTGTGCAATCTTGTTGTTGATATATGTAAGTCTTGAGGATGTGTGTAGGGGTGTTCCTGACATGGTGGTAGCAGGGGGCCTAACCCATAGCAAAACAAATTTTCTTGAAATGTTCATTGCAGGTAGCTTCAGAGAAATTACTGCAGTGAACATATGAGGAAAACTTTTTTTAAAGTTTTTATGTATGATGAAACCACCTTCTGGTAGCTGAAATGAATTACGCCTTAGTAACTTCAGTTACATGCTGTTACTGAAAGTGACTAAAAGCAGATAAAGACACCCTCTGAAAGAGTTATACATTTTTAAGTCAAACCAAAAGCACTCTGAGGGTCAACAAGGAAGAACTTAAATACCACTGCCCTGACATGCAGGTACATGACAAGGGTAGATGTGAAGCAATGGGAAACTAGATAATCAAAACAGCTTTTCCTAACATCATTGTCTACGTTGTTATTATTTTGTTATATGTATCACCTTAAAAGATACCTTTACTTTCACAATCTTGCCATCTTTAATGGAATTAAAGATTGCAGATGCCATTGAGTTCAAATCCTTGAAAACGTTTTCCTCCTTTATTCTTTGATTTTGATAACATACAGATCTGTCGTTCAGTTCTTCACCCAGGCATTCATTCTGAAAAGTAATAAATATACCTTACTATTAATATTGTCATTAATCCAAACATATGACAAAAGTAAATTATAAATTTGCCTACTGTGATAATATTCAGCCTTTGCTTCATCTGAAAGATTCTTCTTTTTTTTTTTGCATAAGCAAGTCAATGAAACATGTTTACATTAGGGTTTAAACAGCTTCATGACATGCTGTCAAAACACATAATTCTGAAGGACAAATTCTTTAAGTGGCAATGTCTTAGAAGTTTTAGTATGGGGAATACTGCAGTTACTGTACCAAACACAGGGCTTCATTCACTTTATAGCTTTCCTTTTCCAAGATAGTTCGCCTTTAAGTCATCTGTTTTTTTTTCCTGAATCAACAATATAATGAAGTGCATTTTTCATAGGATTTAAATTGCTTCATGAAATTTTATCAAGGCATATAACTTTAAAGCATAAAATCTCGAATTAACAATCCTTTAGCATTTTAGAATGGGGAAATACTGTAGTAACCAAACGATACTTAGAAACAACATGCATTATGGCTTTGAAGTTTATTGCTGGTAGTAAGTCAGTTACAAGAAAAACTAAAAACTAGAAATGATGTACTTCCAACAAATATCAGCTGATTTATTGCAACATGAAAAAAAGAAAGAATAAGAAAAACAGCAATTTTGCTTGTTTCCTGAATGTTCAATACATAACTAAGGCACATATAATTGTTCCGGTCCCCTTCAATAAACACATCACACCGAATGACATTTGATGACCTTTATTAAACTTTCATGACATAGCTTTGATAACCAACATTTATTAATTACAGCTGAACATAGTATAGTTGATTTAAATCACAGCATAAACATCCTTGTAATGTTAATTAGGACAGTGTACCTACTCATCCTGCCCCAGTAAGCAGCGTCCATACCTCTATTCGCTTACTTTACTTATGAAGCAGTGTCCAAGAACTCACTTCATACCCCATTTATTGAATTACCCGTCCAGCCAAATAATTCAGGATGATCTGACCTTACGCATCCTGACCTAAGCAGCGTCCATACCTCTACTTGCTTACTTTACTTATGAAGCAGCGTCCCCAACTCACGTCATATACCATTTATTGAATTACCTTCCAATCAAATAAGCAGCATCCTTACCTCCGCTTGCTTATTTATTTAGCAAGCATCCTCCAGCTGCTCACATTCCTTTCCCCAATCCTTGAAATGAACATCCAAACACCGGAGGGGGAACAGAAGAGGGCAAGCATATCCCTCTTCTCCGCCTACCCCAACTGATAAAATAGCCACAATTCCCACCAATCCACCAAAAGAAAGGGAGGGAGGGTGGGTAGCAATTTCATGCCAAAATGTAAAGACTTCCCCAGCTACACTTATCTAAAACCCTTTAGGCCCCTCCCCACCCTTACCTCATTTCCTCCTAATCATCTCTCCTTCCATTTAACACTTTCATCCCCTCAACCCTCTTAATTCCTACTAATATCTTTATCTAGCCCCCTTCTGAAGATGTCCCTAGACAAATTGGTTTGTTGCGAAACCTCATTTGTCCTGGTCCCCTTCAATAAACACATCACACCGAATGACATTTGACGACCTTTATTAAACATTCATGACATAGCTTTGATAACCAACATTTATTAATTACAAAAGTCAAAAGCAAAACCACCACTTGCTCAAAAAAAGTGTCCAACAAATCAAACTGAGTAAAAAATGAAAAAGAAACGAACAAATCCAAGGCTGGAACTGCCAGTATAAAAAAACTTTACTATGTGCACAAATCACAAGCGCTTTCACAATTTGCTTCATCAGGTGTAAAACAGCACAGTGAAACATACCCTTTAAATACAATTTTAAAATCACATGACAGATCCCATTAAAACAAGCACTACATTTAAAGAAAAATGTCATAAATAAACAATATAATATAAAATAAAATATGTCTTTAAACAAAATATAATGCATGTAAAGTATATAAAAGCACACATCAAATTATCTTTATTATCTCTCCACAGGTCTAGATATGAGTTTAGGTTTGAGGGGAACACACTCATTCAGTCCACTACCTGCATCATTCTAACTATCCATTTCGATTCTAATTCCTCTGTCCTCAAACGTACATCACCCAACCTGACATCCTCAAATACTTTTCCTATTGCTAAAAACTTAAAAGTATGACTGGAGTCAGTATTAGCAACATGCTTTGCAAGGGCATTCACCTTATTCTTCCTAGCAATGTTGTAAATATGCTCTCTAATATGCCCTTTAAAGGGCCTATCCGTCTTGCCGATATAAAAACTTCTCCATTGAATACAATGGGCAAGGTATACTATATGCTTTGTTGTACAAGTAACTGACACATTGAATGTATATAACTTCTGCTGATCTGGATGATTAAACATACCACTACTGTCCAAATATTGGCAGTAGTTATATTTGCCACATGGTCTACTACCAGTTGGCTCTCCACTGACAAAATTTGACCTGATGCTACATAGCCTCCTTCTCAATGACATATTATTCCTGAACATAAACTTAGGTGTATTATCTATGTGAGTCAACAATTCAGGGTCTGTGGTAAGGATATTCCAATGTTTACTGGCTATATTCATATAATCATGGACATCAGCTGTATAACACAAAGGAACTCTCAATTTGTTATTAGAGTTGTGGCCTTGCTTAGACCTAACAAAACTTCCTTCCCTTGCTGAGAAGAATGGTTGTGCATATGTGTGTCTTTTATTTAATACATTCTGAATGTTAGATGTAATAATACGATCATCATAGCCTCTATCACGCAGGTTACTTATAGCTGATTCAACTTCCAATGAAAAATCAGTATCATTAACATTCAAATGGGAAATAAAATAAATTAAAATAAAAGACACACATATGCACAACCGTTCTTCTCAACAAGGGAAGGAGGTTTTGTTAGGTCTAAGCGAGGCCACAACAATAATAACAAATTGAGAGTTCCTTTGTGTTATACAGCTGATGTTCATGATTATATGAATATAGTCAGTAAACATTGGAATATCCTTACCACAGACCCTGAATTGTTGACTCACATGGACAATACACCTAAGTTTATGTTCAGGAATAATACGTCATTGAGAAGAAGGCTATGTAACACCAGGTCAAATTTTGTCAGCGGAGAGTAAACTGGCACTAGACCATGTGGCAAATGTAACTACTGCCAATATTTGGACAGTAGTGGTATGTTTAATCATCCAGACCAGCAGAAGTTATATACATTTAATGTGTCAGTTACTTGTACAACGGAGCATATAGTATACCATGCTCATTGTATTCAATGTAGAAGTTTTTATATCGGCAAAACAGATAGGCCCTTTAAAGAGCATTGTTCTTCTTTCAGCTTTTCCTGGTTATGGGATGCCACAGCGGAACTCCTGTCTGCTAATGATTGGCATTAGATTTTTACAGTGCTGAGGTGCCAGCTTGACACCCAGCCTTTAACGAAGGCACGCCCATTCACGCATGTCTTTTGAACACAGTCAACCACAGGGAGGACATGCAGACTCCACACAGAATGCACTTCAGCCGAGAATTGAACGGGAGAACCTCTTGCTGTGAGGCGACAATGCTACCGCTGCACCACCGTTGCACTTTGCCCTTTAAAGAGCATATTAGAGAGCATATTTACAACATTGCTAGGAAGAATAAGGTGAATGCCCTTGCAAAACATGTTGCTAATACTGACTCCAGTCATACTTTTAAGTTTTTAGCAATAGGAAAAGTATTTGAGGATGTCTGGTTGGGTGATGTACATTTGAGGACAGAGGAATTAGAATCGAAATGGATAGTTAGAATGATGCAGGTAGTGGACTGAATAAGTGTGTTCCCATCAAACCTAAACTCAAATCTAGACCTGTGAAGAGATAATAAAGATAATTTGATGTGTGCTTTTATATACTTTACATGCATTATATTTTGTTTAAAGACATATTTTATTTTATTTTATATTGTTGATTTATGAAATTTTTCTTTAAATGTAGTGCTTGTTTTAATGGGATCTGTCATGTGATTTTAAAATTGTATTCAAAGGGTGTGTTTCACTGTGCTGTTTTACACCTGATGAAGCGAATTGTGAAAGCGCTTGTGATTTGTGCACATAGTAAATTTTTTTATACCGGCAGTTCCAGCCTTTCATTTGTCCGTTTCTTTTTCATTTTTTACTCAGTTTATTAATTATAGCTGAACATAGTATAGTTGATTTTAATCACAGCATAAACATCCTTGTAATGTTAATCAGGACAGCGTACCTACTCATCCTGCCCCAGTAAGCAGCGTCCATACCTCTGCTCACTTACTTTACTTATGAAGCAGCGTCCAAGATCTCACTTCATACCCCCTTTATTGAATTACTCATCCAGCCAAATAATTCAGGATGACATGACCTTATGCATCCTGACCCCGTAAGCAGCATCCATAACTCGACTTGCTTACTTTACTTATGAAGCAGCATCCGCAACTCACTTCATACACCATTTATTGAATTACATTCCAACCAAACAAGCAGCATCCTTACCTCTGCTTGCTTATTTATTTAGCAAGTATCCTCCAGCTGCTCACATTCCTTTCCCCAATCCTTGAAATGAACATCCAAACACCGGAGGGGGAAGAGATGAGGGCAAGTATATCCCTCTTCTCTGCCCATCAGTCTGACCAGGCTGTTCCCCCTCCCTCCTACCAAAAAAAAAAATACATTTTTTTTTTATATACCAGCTTCCTCCCATAAAAGGAAGGATTAAGCCAAACATCATTCGGTCTACCCATCATCTCAACAAAATAATTATTTTTCATCACCCCCAAAAGCCTTAACTTACGTGCCTTATTGAACCTAAGTAAAGTAGGATTACCCGTAAGCCCATTGTACCACACCAGAACATCCACTCCAACAAAATACGTACTGTTTCACTCTGCTTAATTTAAGCCAGTAACCATTGCTCCAAAATAACTGGCGCTGGTAGGGCTTGAACTCCAGACCCTATACACAATAGTTAGAAACCATACCACTAAGCCATCAGGGACTTACTTTCATAACTGCGCTCTGTGGCCCCACTGTATCACTCTGGTGACCAGGATTTCTTCTGCAACTGATACAGCTAGAACAGCAGGAACATCCACTCTGTCAGCTCCATCACCTTCCAAAGCTACTTCATTCAGGCCCCAAACACTTTCACCTGCAAAAGATAGAACACTGTAAAATCTTTACCTACAACAATCAAACTTTTTTAATGAAATAAGCAATGTCAAAATGCACCCTGCCTTTATACTTCCCCAGTTAATTTTCCCTGGCTCCCCTAACTCCACTTAACACCGTCTTACCACCATCAATCCTTTCCCAACCAAGGCAAGAACATGCAACACAATCAATGACTCCCATTATAACACAAAGTGAAGTGGAACTAACAGAGGATGTAACAACTAATCACTGTAGAAGCATAACTTAAATATCAATATAAGTTACCTGGGTTACCTCTTGATTTCCATATCAAACCGACACAGCACAGCGTATGCCCAGTAAACTTGTCTCTTAATATTCCCTAACTCATTCACGTAAAACAACCTACCAACTTACATCATATGATCACCTAAGCAACTGATGACAGGGGCTGTTTTAAATCACAGATGCTGTGTACATCAGAAGAAAACCAATATTAATGTCCCATCTTGACAATACAAGCTAAACCATAGCAGTAGGTACCCCCTTTCAAATCCTACCATGACTCCAAGTGCACTAGCCCTGTCATCAGAATATATTTATTCACTAAACTGTAACCCCTTACCCCCTTAAACTGCCTGTTCTCCCATTACTGCTGCTCGTAATTCTCAACTTTAAGAGCAATGTTAGCAAATAGCCTACTGTGTTCTCCAATACCTCCCAACCAGCCAGAGAAATACCCACCCAGCCCCTGATAATGTTCTGTCAAACCCGTAAACTATTCCTACACTCCAACCCTTGCGGCTCAAACTAATGGTTAACAGTACTAAGCTCACAAAACCACACCACCACCAAGAACCCCTGCCATAAACAATTAATCCTTTCCTTTTCAACTTCTGCTAGCTATCGACACCAAGCAAACTAAACCTAAACAGTTAAAATCCATCCTTCCAACTGCCTTCCTTCTAGCCCATAATCTCAAAATTCTCCAAAATATCCCCATCCCCCAAATTCGCTGTTGCCTCTGTAATTAGCTGCAAATCCCCTGGAACACCCCTATCTGCATGCTCAAACATCCTACCCTTAACTACCAAACACCCATGTACCACAATTGCCCAATCAGAATGCCCCAACCTATTAGGCCTTACCAAATGAACACGATACAGAGAAAACCATCAACCCAACAAGCAAACTAGTTGGACTGGACTGCCATACCAGATTCTGGAACTGAACTGAAATGCTGCCCCTCCCGCACCACCACCTGCAAAGATAACGACAAATATAAGTCCAGTTCATTCTACATCATAATTGGCAACACTCCTCCTGCTGTAAAGGAAAGGAATAGCAATCTGGGTAAAAGTGACACCCAAACTCATACACTAAGCATAACAATACTACCTAATACTGCTAACACAAAATGTATAATCACTCCAAGAACAGTGAAAATACTCTAACAAAATGGCAAAGCACGACCATCCATGTAAAACAGGGTTTATTATACCAAGCTTTCAGGTTGAAAGTCTTTTTTTCAAGAATGAATCAGTACATTAAAACCACAGAATAAAGATAAAACACCAGCCAGTCACAACATTTCTCATGAACACATTATAAAATTATACAATTTACATAATTAATATAATTAATATAGTTGACTAAGCTTAGTTCACTAAAAAAACTTCATTAAAAACAATGGTCAACTTGACAATATACCAAAATATTTCATTACTGCCTAAATAACTTCACAGAACAATTGTAATATTCTAACTGACATATGCTTGTCTTAATTTAAAAATGGGTTTAATACTATTAGTTTTAGTAAGCCCTGGATAGACATCAGATCTAAAAAAGTTTATCCATTTGTATTCTGCTCTCTCTGTGGCATTCACAATGCCCCCCCACCATTTATTTTTGCACACCCTCTGAAGTATCCTGAATTTAAATACATGCTCATTTCCACAATGTAAAATATGCTTACTAAGTGCATTTGTCTCAACCCCCCTTCTTATATCAGATAAATGGGATGCAATTCTCTCCTTGAATTTGCAGTTAGTTTTTCCAGTATAAAAACACTAACATTTTTCACAGTTAGCCAAATAAACTAAATTTTCACTATTGCACATCCTAAATGCCTTAAAAATAAAATTAGCTTGTGTTATAGATTGTATAAATCCTGTTTCCATATTAATAAACTTACAAAAGGTACAGTTATAACGGGACTGTCCCCTTGTTAAATCTATGTAACTCTTCATTTTTATCAGAATCTTTATAGCAGAGAAGTCGTTTAAAATTCTTCTCTTTTGTATATACAAAACAAGGCTTTTCTCCTACTATTTTCCTAACATTAATATCAGAACTAAGAACAGTCCAATTTCTTTTAATTATGGACTGAATCTGCCTAGAATGTCTGTTGTACTTCATCATATATCCTAGTTTATTAAACCCAGCTTCTCTCACTGGGCAAGTCTTCTGGGCATTATTGCCTTCTCTAAGTAAATATGCCCCGGGATTCATGAAGCCTGCGCCAGGAGCAGGCGTAGCGTAGGTGGTCTAGCGCCAAATATGGCCGCCGAGCGATTCAGGTGCGATCTGATTCCACGTGCACTACCAGCATACGCCAGAACTGCGCAGCTCTCAGCGCATGTATGCTAATCACCCTATGTGCAGTAGTGCAGCATGCAAATGAAGGTACATAGCAATTCATGAAGTGGTGCAGGCATAGCGTAAGCATACAGAAATGTAAACCAAAAAAAAACGGTTTACATTTTTTCAAACAGAACATCGGAGCCATGAAAGCGGACCAAACTTATGAATTACAAAGTTAACATATGCCAATGGCTAAATATACAGCCAATGGCATAAAAAAATGCACAATACATAAAAAATAACATTTAATGTCATGGCCACACTAATGCAAAGTACAACCGCAGGGCATGTGTGCGCAAATGGGAACACAAGGAAAATATATACAGATGTCATAAAATTGCAATGTAACACAAATGATGATTTTGCCATAATAGTCAATGGTATGCATGCTACACCACAACCAAGGTGCAAGGGTTGCTAAGGGTTTGTGACAGTGTTCAGCACGGTAACTATGAATTAGTAGTCAATGCCGTACAAATGAGGCAAGTAATATTGACTTGCAAATGCCTTTCTGGCATAAGGCTGTACCACATGGCATAGCAGTATAACACCGAGGAGTGGCCTGGAGGTATACATGACTTCAGCAGAGGGGTGTGCCACTGTAGCTGTAAGCTCATTGGAGCATTGCTAATCCGGGTTGCCCATTGCTAAGCAAAGCCACAGGATAGGGGTGTGGATCTAGCCATAGCTTTGCTTAGCTGAGAGCACACAAGGTGACCGAAAGCGCATGTGTACGCTGATGACAATGTGCTCAAAACCCAGTAAATGGCTGCGCGCAGCATGCACCACAGCTGAAAAAGGAAGGTTACGGGAAGACAATAAGGAAATGCCACAGTAGGGTAATTGGAGAATACCTGAGTAATTAACACCTATTAACTCACAGTGGGCCATTGACAGTAGCTAACAAGGCTGCTAGCAGCAACCTGCAGAACAGGAAAGAGGAGGTGCCGGATTGCAAAGAAAAGAGAACTGTCACAGCAGAGCAAAGCAAACCTGTAGTAGATTAGTTATAGAACACATTTCGCAACACAATCCTAGGTTGGGAAAGTACAAAATAAGAAAGCAGGCTGCTGGATGCATGCCTGACAATGGGAGGGGAATCGGTTTGAAAAGTGAAGGCAAGGGAAAGAGGTGATCCATGGCAGCCAAATGTAATTTAACACCAAAGGCACCACAATAGCAGTACCTGCGGTAAAACACATAAGTAAGATACCCTGCAGCTCGGATTGTACATACACATACTGTGACATCATCAGCTTCCAAAGCACAATAGTATAAAGTGTGAAGGCACCTCACACACACTTGTGTATTCCCAAACACTGCACCATCGGTGTAAACAGACAGGGAACTTTTACATTGTACATGTTGGGAGCTGCCATAGCTGTGATTCATCAGCATGTGTTGGAGACTGAAGGTGGTGTGGAGGATGATGCTGACAACCACCTCAGGCACCGGAGGAGGAGAAGAGTGTTCAGACCAAAGGTAACCTACCAGGGGCTAGATGATATGGAGATAGTAGAGCATTACAGGGTGGACAGGGACATCATATAGCAAATCATTGAGCTGTGCCAGCCACGCCTCAGAGCCAGAAACAACAGAGGGGAACCCATCCCAGTGGACACAAAGGTATGTGTAAGCTTGAGAATACTAGCCACAGGTACCTTTCAAAGGCCAGCTGGAGATATCATGGGGATCTCACAGGCATCAGCATCCAGGGTACTCCACCATTTCCTGGATGCCATGTTACCACACATCAATGAGCATATATACTTCCCCCGAACTCAGGAGGAGTTGGCCAGCAATATGTGCCTTTTCCACCGTGTGGCAGACTACCTGGAGGTACTGGGTGCAATAGACTGCATGCACATACATATCAAGTCACCACCCTGTGAGCATGGTATGCGCTACATAAACCGCAAGGGATACCACTCCAACAACTGCCAGGTCGTGTGCAATGCCTAGGGCATTATCATGGATGTGTGTGCTGGCAGCCCTGGAAGCTACCACTGATCCCACATCTGGCATGCCTCACAGCTGTACCAGGTATTTGTCAGGGAGGACATCCCATATGACCACCTTGTGGGGGATGCTGGCTTTGCACTGGAGCTGTGGATGATGACTCCCATCAGAAACGCACACACACCCATACAAGAACACCATAATGAGGCACATGCACAAGCCAGAATCATCATAGAGCAGGTGTTTGGGATGCGGAAATCACGGTTCCGTTGCTTGGACATATCGGGTGGAGCCTTGCAGTACTCTCTGGGCACGTGTGCCCACATCTTCATAGTATGTGCCGAGCTACATAATATGATCCTGCAGAAACAGCTGCAGCAGGGACATAATGGTGAAGGCCCTCACAGCCCACCAGAAACGCACACACACCCATGCAAGAACGCCATAATGAGGCACATGCACAAGCCAGAATCATCATAGAGCAGGTGTTTGGGATGCTGAAATCATGGTTCCGTTGCTTGGACATATCTGGTGGAGCCTTGCAGTACTCTCCAGGCATGTGTGCCCACATCTTCATAGTATGTGCCAAGCTACATAATATGATCCTGCAGAAACAGCTACAGCAGGGACATAATGGTGAAGGCCCTCACAGCCCACCGCAATTGCCAGGGGCACCACAGGCACAGAGGGATTCAGACCACGAACACCATGTGCCAGCCCCAGTAGGCAGATGGAGGCATGCCCAATATGCCCATACCTTGGCAAAGAGGGAATATATAGCACATACACTGACAGTGTAGGCCCCAACGGACTGAAACACTTCTCCACCTGCACACACAGTAAAATAGATGGCACACACACACAACCACCTGTAAATTGTCATGTATAGGTGGTCTACTGTGTGCATCCTACATAGGCAGCCCTCAACTATTGCACACACAACTGCTATTGGCACAAGGTAAGTCAATACCCGAACATTAAATTAAGCTAACAGCATGTGTTGATACAGTATGTATAGGTTCCAAGGTACATCAGTAGGTACATGCCTAATTGTCATAGACCATTCGTAAGCCTAGCCAAAATGTGTCTGCTGTCGCCACCCCATTGATTAACTAACTGTCCCTCTGTGGAGCAGAGCCAATTGCGGGATCCCTGGGGTGTAACCACTGTTCCCCACCCACTCTGCAAGGATTCCCTGGTGTGTTAATGAGGGGCTCCATATAATGTAATCAGGGATGTAGTTCCAAAGCATGGGGAGTACCCATGACAGGTATCTGTCATCCCAGCATTCTCCAGTTATGGTTGTGGCAAGGTGTAGCACATTACAGTGTGTGGCTCACTGTGACATGGATTCCCATAGCTGGAACACTTCCATTAAACATCACTTGGACATACCATTCATAGGTATCATTCATATGTAAACTAACTGAGTTACACATTTGTTTGCAGTATGGCGGAACAGCCGTAGTACAGTCTACATACATACACCATAACACTTGTACATATCCCAGATGCCCCAGTGGTAAAGCCACTGACTGTCTCATGCATTTTCCCGGTTCCACGACCTGCAAGGGCTGTTATGTAATTCTGATGTCCCGAATAATGGATGTTGGCTGCAGGTCATTAGAGCACATTTAAGCACATGTTAGTGGTTTTTTGCGCCAGTAAGTGCTGGTAAGTGTCGTTTAAACATGACTACATGGATATGCGCAACAAAGGTCTAACCTTTGCTAAATATCACACAGATCACGGGCAAAGCTGCCCAGAACCACTGAAATGTGCATTATTTACTCTTGTACTAATAGTGCCTGCTCTGAGAGGTAAAACAACCACTGCCAGGAGTAGAACACGCAACCATGTACACAATATTCACAATAACCTACCACTAAGCTACCTGAGATGTACCAACGGCAGGTGTGTATTGTGACAGGTTAAAACACAAAAGGGCGGAGTTCGGGAAATAGTATACACCACCATGTACCCAATGAAAGGTGTATTCTCTCTCTCTCTCTTCATATATATATATATATATATATATATATATATAGAGAGAGAGAGAGAGAGATATATGTCGGTATATATGAATATACATATATATGCAAGTATATAGATAGGTTAACAACATCTACACAACCATGGAGGTACATATAAATAGGATACTACCAAATACCGAATGCTTTACATACCGACGCGCGTAATCACGAGGCTTAAAGACCGAAAGACCACAGTACCGGAACACTAGAACTGCGAGTACTATTATCACGATGTTAAAGTACATTTAGTTAGTGCTTCTGGTGCTGTGGTCCAGGTAGGTACTCTGTTTAAGTGTGTTTCTGATTGCTGTAGTGTGTGTAAGTGTGTGTTCTGAGTGTGGTGTGTGTTTCTGGGGGACTGTAATGTGTGTGTGTGGGTTTGCTTCATGTGCCTGTTTGTGCTATCTCGGAGGTAGATTATTACAGTAGGTGTGGTGTGGGGGGCGCAGCCACCCACATGGGGTGTGTATGGGGGCATGGTCACCTGGCCATACATAGTGTAGGATGATTTATTTGGATGTGATGGTAGCAGTGTGTCTGTGTGTGCATGTGTGTGTGTTCTGTGTTTGTGTTAGTTCTGGGAGTTTGTCGCGTGTTTGAGTGTTCGGTATTTTGGGCTTTGGGAGTCTGGGAACGGTAATGTGGTCGTTGGAAGTGTGTGCATTCCTGAATTTGTAGGTATGCTGTATACAGGGTTCTGATGAAATCTGAGAGATCAGATGAAAGCGCTTAACCACTAAAACCTATGTCTATGGAGTATTTTATGTTTTACAATAAACCTGAGTTATTTATGGACAACAGAGTTTCCTTTTGAAATAGGAGTGTGACTGCAGTTGGAAGATTCCAATACTAATAACATTTTTTCCTGTTCGAGCTGTGGACCCGAGATCTGCCTTTTTCGAATTTGGTGATTCTACATACTTATTTTATGCTGTATACAGTGGTCAAAGTCTTTAAATATGTGCATAACATGGACCATAGCAATCACACATTCCGCCACAACCGAACATTATGAACAAAGGATATGGAGAGTACATATGTCTATGCACTATTATAAATATGTGCTATGGACATGAGCCAAAGATAGGGTTACCACCTGTCCCACCTTGTGAGGGGCAGTCCCTCTATGTGCGGTAGTGTCCTGACCAAAATGAGTACAAATACTAATGTCCTACAATCTCGAGACATTTGCCATGTTCCATATTTAATGTAATTGTTGCATAAAATAGTCATCTGTATCTAAAATACCTACACGTAACAAGAAACAGGATAAGCAAGTAAACCGCTACAAGAATATAAGCTTTTATATAGGCATATATGTAAAGTTCTATACTTTGTACTGACCGTGGGTATGTACTGGCCTCTAAAATCCAATGTGTGTCCTGCAAATGTCCCACAATGGCCATTTGAAAAGGTGGCAACTCAAGCCAAAGAGGTTCAGTCACCAACACAACTCCAATGTGTGCAAATATCTGTGACAGAAATACACGAGACAGCTTTCATGTAGCAACATTTCATTACATACCGATGTATTTACGAAGGGATTGAAGGACCAACATCACCTCCATGCTATACAGGAACCAATTAACAATGGCTTAATGAATAAGCCTGCAATTCAAATAGGGAAGGAGCCCTCACACACATATCGAATATGTATAAATGCAGTTCTTACACACCTGAATCTGCTATGTACACCCACTTACATCTCCACCACACCCGAAACAATTGCAGTACAGACTGTAATAATATCACAAACATCCACTCACTCTATGACATCTGCAGAAGCCTTAAAATACCTTGTGAGAGACACACTATAATGGCCCTATGTGAAATCATTGCTGTTGTACAATGGAACAGATGCCGATGTTACAGGGTTTGGTTGCAATAATCTCGTATCAGATGGCTGATATAACAGCTAGACTCACATGTAGAACTACATCCTCTAGCCATTACACACAATCCACAGGGGCCATGAAGTTAATATATCTCTGTGTGTCTCCATATAGCTGTTGCAATTCATCATAAACAACACATCCAGGCCGTCTTCCTCAAAGGTAGGGCAAAGGGACAACGCCCAAGTAGAGTATTCAAATTATACCCCACTGTTGCTATGTCATTGGCTAATGGAGTAGTTGCACAGCTGAAGTGCATGTAATCATCTACTCTGGAACAGCAATTGGTGGCAGGATACCATATGTTACTGATATCTAAGTATAAAAGGATGGCTTGTCATACATTCAAACTGTATGTACATACGAGAAAAACGTTACAACAGAAAACGGATATGACTTATATTATCGTCAACTCGGGATACTAATAAGGTATGTAGAACACTCAGTATGTTAGTGTATGTAGTACCTGTTCTGTATTAATTAAAGTGTACGCAATGCATATAGTGGGAAAAGGTATTATGTAGTGATGTATTGTTGAGCATAGTAATGCTCGTAGAAATTGTGTGTACTGCTGTGGGCCACAAGGTAAACACCTCATACACCACAAGGGATGCTATATAAGGACTTTAAACACAACAATTCCACTCCAGCCCTTGTCAGTGGCAGGGTTTGTCCAACAAGTACGTGCCATAACAGGGGAATAGTATATGTTGATATACTGTAACAGTAGGCATATGTATGGGCGTATAACTGAGAATAACATGTCTAATGTAGTCCTGCTGTGTAATTATGATTTGCATTGTGGGATATTGTGGCAAAAGTGTGAAATGTACAGTATTGTAGGTAGATATGTCTAACATTTTACATAGCATTACTGTTATGTTATGCAAACATCAGGTATGTCTATTGGCATGTACAATACACAATAACAGGAATCATATGACTTCTAGTCACCAGACAGTGTATCAGCATGATAACTAATTGAAATGGAAGAGCTAGTCAATTATCCATGCACAAAGGACATATAATAGCTTCATAGGTTCATAGTGAGGTACTATGCTGTCTGGCCAAGGCCATTTGTAAGCCTAACTACAGTGTTTTCACTTGTGGCACCTCCCTAGGTTATTGTCCTGTGCCTGTGAACAGCAGAGCCATTCATTTCCTGCGCCTCTGTACAGCAGAGCCACTGCAGTGATCCCTGGTGTACATGTCTGTCTCCCATGCACCCATCAAGTTATCTCTTGAAGAGTGCTAGTGAAGATCCCCGCCTGATGTACATAGGAATCATGTTCTAAAGCATGGTGAGTGTCCGGGTCAGGAATGTATCCCTCCAGCATGTCCTAGTCATCGTTGTGTTTAGGTACATATCCCAGAGCATGTGGCTCTAAGTGGCCTTTGCTTATCTGGAGCATATCCATCAATATTATTTTGGTCATGGGCCTTGTATGTTCAGCAGAGATCACCTCTGAGTATGTGGTAGGCAAATGAGTACAGTTGAGGTTTCTGTAGTTGGGCTGCATACATCATCCTTCGGAGGTCAGTATTCCTTTTGGTGTGGTAATGTTGTGGTATTTAAAGCTGTTGCTGTTGTCTCGCAAGGTACATCCCAAATGGGGTGTTGTACCCTTTAATGTGTTTCATAAGTCATGAGTAGAGAGGCACAATGGCTGCCTTTGTTCTGGCTACAAACCCATTAGAGATTAGAATGGCCACACCACCTTGGCAATATGGTTATCAAAGGAGTGAATGCTATCTACTTGGGTTCTAAGATCCCTTATTATGTCTTATGTATGTAGGGGACTACCACCTATGTGATAGTCCGTGGGTGATTGGTGTAATCCAAAGGGGATATTTATGCACCTTGTGGCATGCAGCTTGAGGCCATGTTATTGACACCAGGTATCTGTCCCAGTGACACTCTTATGGAGGGTGTCTGTATCAGCTGGGGAAACAATCATGGCCCCTAGTTTGCAGTCATCTGCAAACCTATTCAGGGTAAGTCCTCCTGTGCTAGCCTGTACCTGAGAAAAGCATATACCAAACATGAGGGGCCCTATGACTGAGGACTGGGGGATGCCAATTGTAACCGATTTACAGTAGGAACTAGGGTATGTTACTCTTACTGTGTGGGTTCTGTCCATGAGCCACTTTCCATAACATCTCGTGATGTAGGGGTTAATGTGTAAGTGGATGTGTATGTTGACAATACCAGAATGGGGAACGGTGTTGAAAGCCTTTGAGAGGTCAAGGTAGGCTGTGTGGACCTCCTTACCCTCATCTACTGCCTTGGTAACTGTCTCAAAGGACTCCACCAGGTTTAGGAGGCATGGTCTGGCCCTAACAAATCCAAACTGGGTGGGATCAAAGGTTTGGAGGCCACCAATGTCTCTGTGAATGAGATCCATGATGATGATGTGCTCCATAGCCTTGCAGAACAGTCTAGTCAGGCATATAGGACAATAGTTCCCCTGGTCAATTGTGGCGCCACCTTTGTGGAGTGTGATAACTGTTGCTGTGTGCCATTCAGGGGCCATGATGCCTGATGCTAAATGTGCATTTTATCTGTAGGGCAGACAGATAACAATGCAATGTGACACCATTACCCCGCTGTATATGGGACAGGACACCATTGTGTTAAACATGTATGCATGGCAATGCACACGTCAGCAGAGTACATGTCATACTACATGTTAACGTCAAGGTCATATGCCACACATCAGCCATGTGTACTGTTAACCTGTGTTGGTCCACATGGTGTAACTCAGGGATGCATACTTACTATCATGATTGTGTGAAATGCATGGCTTCTGCTATGACACATGATAACTACCACTATTACTGTCTGAGCTGCATGCCATCTGCTGTATCACATGCATGTTGCATGCCTTCTGTCAAATCACATGCATGGTGTGTGTGTGTGTGTGTGTGTGTGTGTGTGTGTGTGTGTGTGTGTGTGTGTGTGTGTGTGTGTGTGGGTGTGTGTGGGTGTGTGTGTCTGTGTGTGTCTGTATTGTAATGTAGAGTCTTGGTTTGCCTTCACAGATGATGTAGGTGCGTTACCCTCCTGCGGTCCATCTGATGTTAGTGTCCCCACGGACTCTAGCAGTGATGATGAACATATGCTTGAGGCACAGGCAGGGTTGTCAGGGGCTAATCTGTGCCATTGGTTACCATTCCACCTATATCCTCCTCATTCCCACGCACAAATCTCATGCCAACACATACCCCATCATCAGTGGCCATAGAGGAATGACAGTTAGCGTGTGGTAGCTTGGAACAGGAAAGTGTGGTGGCTACAGAAGGTGTGTATTCACACCATGGTGTCAGGCAAATGACTGGAGATGGGCCACACAGGCATGTGGCCAGTGCTGCTTGTAGGAGGACCTCTGGCCGACATGCCCCTGCAGGACAGAGCGCAGCAGCTGGTGTCACCAGATGCATGCTTCAGGCTGTAATGGCAGCAGAGGCACATGCTAAATGGCAGAACAGAGAAGGGGAGAGGCTTCAGAGGGCTGCTATCCGTTCTTTAAATGACAACATCCAGGCATTGGCAACAGCAGATTGCTGAGGTTTTGGACAGATGATTGGGTGACATGGTTGGAATCCTTAACCATGGCATGACAATCTGCGAGTGTGAGCTGTCTATAGGACTGGTAGGAATGAAGTGTAGGGCACATGGACGTAGGCCAGCTACATCACCTGGTGCAGGTTTACGTGAATGAGCTATCTCACATGCCCGCTCCCATAGTGGTGGTAGCAGCAGCAGTTCAGCTGGTGCTGCGCTGTCGACACCAGGACACAGCAGGCCACGTGGATGTGGCCCTGGATGGTCCCAACGGGGACACAGTTCCAGTGGACATATGTCATCGGACAGTACCCAATCTGCACCTCTGCCTGGTAGTGCCCGTGCAACTCCTGGCAAGCACAGGTCACATGGCCATGGACCGACACCGTGAGCTGTAAAACCTGGTCTGTACAGTATGGAGCTGTCAATAATACCCCTGTGTAGGCCAGACACATGGCAGATCAAGTGCACACATACACACACACACACCAGAAACATCTGTAGGGCACCGCAACACTCACATGCATAACAACCACACATGGCCAATTAGATCACAGGCCCTAACCCAAACACATGATGTCATCCACTGGTGCAGCCTAGGCCCCTGGCAAACATTATCACCCTGTGCATATGATGATGCCTGTGCTGCATCCCTGTCATCCACACCATCGGTGTAGTGACATGCTCATATGGTCTGATGCACAGGGTGAACAGAATAGGGAGATAAGTGTAGATTACAATTGTTGTATATTGTTGACACGCAGCAGACATACCATGTAGTGCAGGTTTAGAATGCATTGCTTTCTGTTCACAGTATGTGTCTTGGTAACAACAGTAACAGCATGTTGGTAATGATATCCTGCTTCCCTCCTTCAGGTCTAATTGCATGTGCCATTGAGTGCCAGTGTTTGCAGTTTCCCATGTGTAAATGTGGACTACTCACAGGTATGTATGGCAATACCAGCATGCTATTCGTAGCTTCAACCTCACTGTTAGAAAGGCTGACATTCCAAAGATGTCTGCACATCTACTGATTCAGGAGCATGGGAGCTGTGTACTAAGCTACAGTGGCTAGAGACGTGACATCCATACTGGGTGACATCACAGGTACAGTTACATGGGGAGGGGAGTTTACGTAGTGGTCTTGCTGATGACAAGGGTAGAGGCCAGTTGATAGCTTGAGGCCTCACTGTGTAGCAGTAATACACATTCACATTGCAGGATGAGAACACACAACTACACACACACACACACACACACACACACACACACACACACACACACACACACACACACACACACACACACACACACACACACACACACACACACACACACAGGTATTCGCACACATGTATTCAGACACACAGTAACATGCCCACACTCACGGGGTCAATGACACTGTAATACACACACACACACACACACACACACACACACACACACACACACACACACACACACACACACACACACTTAATAGTGTTGAGGTGAGGATCCCTGCCTATGTGGTAATCACCATTACAATACTGTGCACCCACATGATGCGACACAGAGAATACACATGTACAGGTAGTCAGTAATGCCTAAGATTGACAGCATCAACAGGGTAGTAGATTGCATCACCTGGAGGGGTTAGGGGTCCTGTCTGTTCACTATGGTAACATACATCCTCACTCCATGGACCAGACAGTCATACATACACACACACACACACACACACACACACACACACACACACACACACACACACACACACACACACACACACTGTGGAGTCCACAATTGAATGCATCTATGTCATGCACATACAGATAGCTCACATGTGTGTGAAACACACCCCACCCTGCCTATGTCTTGCTTTCTACACTGCAGTATTTACAGATCTGTACAACAGTGTACAGGAGTGTGAGTAACAACTGGGATGTATTCCCCACCATACTTAGCATATATGGACACACAAGCAAACACACATGGCAGTACTGTGAATCAAACACCTGCTATCTTATGATACATATGACAGACATGCAGCAGTATTGCCCGCATTACAATGTGTACCAACGCTACCTTTGGCAATTGTGCTGATATATGCACATGGGAGGTCTTAAGTGTTACAGGTGTCAAGTGATTTACAGTCAGTGACACCCTGACTGCTGTGTAGGTTGTATGTCTTCCCCTTCAATTAACAGAAACATAGCTTAGTGTTTGCACATGTTATGGTAGGGCGGCTTGTGACACACCTGTGAGCTGTCTTCAGCAAACATCCATCTACAAAGATGGCCCACCACTTAGTTATGTCCACACATCCATCCATACCTAATGTACATCTTACCGTACTGTCAGTATATCACCATATACAGTTGGCAATGATGGGGCTGCATTGCAACTGCATGTTGTAGTAAGACACATGTCACCTGCAAATATCAGCTACTGCACAAGCATGGTAGCTGAACACACACCACTACATGTACATGTGTGTAGGTCCTACATTCCTGTCATTTAACCATGTTTGTAGGCAATGCAATTGGTGGATATGTGTGATGACATACATGACACATGGACTGCTGTATGATATGATAGTTGTCATGGGTAACCAGTACAGAGGGAATGTTAACTCAGTCAACATTGATATCACACCTTATGTACTGTTAGCATTCAACAGCCATGGACCTACCTTCCGTGTGCATGTGTTTATGCTGTAGCCACCTATCTGCACAAAGGACAGCAACAGCTATGCTATGTACATATGTGTTTTGTGTGTGTGTGTGTGTGTGTGTGTGTGTGTGTGTGTGTGTGTGTGTGTGTGTGTGGCATGTACATATCCACGGCAGGTACATGTATGTCATATCCAAACATGAGGGTGTTTACTGGTGTACAGCAACAGTCATCTGTTACTGCTGTATATGACCCAGGGCCCCTGTTATGTGTACAGCTGACCTGGTTATGAACAGTGGTATCATTGCATTGCATAACACATAATGCAATTGTGTCAGAACATGGGTAGCCTGCACAGTTGATGTAGAGCTAGGTACAGTCCACTGGTCATGGGTCACATGGTGTTGTACTAATATATGTTCTACCACATGTATGGATGTGTGTTGCTGGTCCAAGGACATGGTGATGTCTGAGGGCTACATCCTAGAATGTGGCTTTTGACACTGTGATCTGCACCTGACACATCTGTGATGCCTTTTGAGGGTATACTGGTCAGTACATGTGAGTGGCCTTCATGTACGTGAGGACACCACCACCTGGAGCAGTCCGTAACGGTGTTATGGCCCACATGCCTGTATCAGAGGTATATGGTGGTAGTACTGTTGTGCACAACTGAGCCTTCAGCCAGGTGTTCCTCACTGCACAGATGTCAGTATTCCCCATTGTTGGATCTATATTGGGCAGCTGTGATTACGAACACTACACATCTAGCACTATTTAGCATACACATACAATGCAGTTGTCCTCTAGGTGTCAGGGTGTTAACCTGGTCTCAGGACATTTGTCTATGAATGGCACTATATGGGCGAAGTAGCCACTCCTGGCAGGACATCACCATGGGTGGTATTAGTGTGCCAGGTTTAGACTGGTCCATCTAAGGTGACGGACAGCAGCAGACATTGTGTAGAAGACCAGTGTCAAATATATGTAGTGCAGTGTTCATGCTAACAATGACAACTATCGACACCGGAGTCCATTACAATGTGTTGTTCACGTCTAACTGTAATAGCATGGCCAATGTGCCCTTCCGTGTTTAGAATCAGAGTGCATACAAAACAGCCCTTTACTACTAAGTGTGTAAGCATGCCTAGTATAACGTTGTGTAGATGGACACATAGTGCATTCCAAACGGCCATGTGCTACTAAGTGTGTGAGCATGCCCAGTGACACCTCGTGTCGGTTATGTGCCTCTATGTGTATGGACATGGCCATTGTAACCCTGTATAGCGATAGTAGTCATCCAGTCAACAGATGGCCATACCCCACTTCAGGATGGATTCCTACAGTGAACACACTGGTTCACAGGTATGTATATCGTAACTGCCAGCATCCATGTTGATGTCAGCATTCCTAGAAGGTCATATTGACAGTCTTGAAAGGTGTAGTGTCTGTGGTGTGGCTCGTATCTATGTAGTATTGTAATAGTGGTCCATAGATAGGCAGTTGTCCTAATCACACCACTGGCATATGTTTGTCTCAGTCTGCCTGGGGACAGAAATATACTTTTAGACTGCTCACACTCCATACAATCCCTATCGCCATCTTTTCCATTGCTGATTATGTCACTCATCTAGAAGTACGCCTCTGGGAATGCTGCATCCCAGTAATCTTGGTAGCGCGTTCTGTAACTGCGTAATGCTGTAGTGTGATAAGGTAGATAGGTCTGTGTTTTAATCCGCACCATGCCAACTGTGTGTGTGTGTCTCCATCTGCCTGGGGACAGAAATATGCTTTTAGACTGCTCACACTCCATACAATCCCTATCGCCGTCTTTTCCATTGCTGATGATGTCACCCACCTAGAAGTATGTCTCTGGGAGTGCTGTGTCCCAGTAATCTTGGTAGCACATTCTGTAACTGTGTAATGCTGTAGTGTGATAAAGTAGTTAAGTCTGTGTTGTAATCCCAGCCATGCCAACTGTGTGTATGCCTCCGTCTGCCTGGAGACAAAAGTATGCTTTTAGATTGCTCACACTCCATACAATCCCTATCGCCGTCTTTTCCATTGCTGATGATGTCACCCACTTAAAAGCACGCCTCTGGGAGTGCTGTGCTCCAGTAATCTCAGTAGCATGTTCTGTAACTGCGTAATGCTGCAGTGTGATAAGGTGGTTAGGTCTGTGTTCTAATCCCAGCCATGCCAACTGTGTGTGTGTCTTTGTCTGCCTGGGGACAGAAATATGGTTTTAGACTGCTCACACTCCATACAATTCCTATCGCCAACTTTTCCATTGCTGATGATGTCAGCCACCTAGAAATACGCTTCTGGGAGTGCTGTATCCCAGTAATCTCAGTAGCGCATTCTGTAACTGCGTAATGCTGTAATGTGATAGTATAGACAGGTAGGTGTTCTATTCCAAGGCATGACAGGTGTGTGTGTTTGGCAGGCATATCCTATGTGTTGGTATCTGTGAGTGGCTAGCTCCAGGATGTGTTGAGAAGCATGTTTTGTTGTTTTCCTATATAGTGTTCATAAATGTCACAATTGGCCAAGAGACTGGGTTGGCAAGACATACACATACATTCGGCAATAGGTTTGGTGAGTAATGTCAGCAGTCCTTAATACAGTCTGAACCCATGTGATGCACAGAAACACACTTGCCTTGATATTAACACCAGTACATAATGCAGGAGGTGCATGTGGTTTCCTTTTCATTCTTGCCTAATGCTTTGGTGTCACATGGTCCGCTATTGTGATATATATTCTATATCTACGTATGTGTGTATATGTATGTATGTGTGTGTGTGTGTGTGTGTGTGTGTGTGTGTGTATGTATATATATGTGTATATATATATATATATATATATATATATATATATATATGTGTGTGTGTGTGTGTGTGTGTGAGACCAGTAGTTTTGTTGCTGGGAAGAACAAGGGACATCGAATACGGTGATAGTAAGGTGCTTTTAACCAGTTGTGTGCGTATCTGCATGACAGTAAGCAGTGGTTATTTTTGTGGAGGCTCAGTATGGGTCATGTAACTATGCATTAGAAGACAATATTATGCAAACGAGGTGGAAAATAGTGAATCCTGTTTATTCCCAGGGTGCGACGCAGATCCCAAGAGTGTATGTGTATAGATAGCTGGGTGCAGGACTCAAATATAGGTGAAAGCATGGGGTGGGTGCCAGGCATACTGTACGTACATTACAGCCCTGTGTCTCGGGATTGCTCTTGCCTTAGCACGCCTAAGATAAGAGTGTGTCTATACCTGCCTTGTGAAAATGGGAGGGACAACAGCAGTAGGAGAGTACTCAAGGTGAACAAGCTGGGCAAACAGGTGATAATTACACAATCAGCAGATTACAGGCCCAGCCCAGCCCAGAACACTACGATAAAGTAAGCAAGCACCATACCCTCGGGTTTTTTCCACACTCTACACCACCTGTGTATACATGTGGGGAAATTTTACAAAACAATCCAACGAAATGATAAGGGCTGCAGCAGGCAACATAGACAAACTTGTGCAGGAGGCTGAGGGTGGTGCGGATGTGAATGCTGCCGAACAACCCTCAGTGAGGAGACAGAAAACACTGTACAGACCCAGGGTAACCTACCAGGGGCTACATAAGCTGGAGATAGTGGAGCGCTATGGGGTGGACAGAGACCTCCTACAGCAGATTGTTGAGCTGTGCCGGCCACACCTGACATATCGAACAGGCCAAAGGAAACCCATCCCAGTGAATATCAAGGTATGTGTAGGCCTAGGTATACTAGCCACAGGTACCTCCCAAAGCACAACTGGGGATATCATGGGGATCTCACAGGCATCTGCAGCCAGAGTATTCCACGAGTTCCTGGATGCCATGTCACCACATGCCAGTGAGCACGTACATTTCCTCAACATACGTGAGGTGTTGACCATCAATATGTATCTCTTCCACCAAATGGCAGACTACCCTGGGGTAGTGGGTGCTATAGCCTGCATGCACATATGCATCAAAGCACCACCCGGTGAGCGGGGTAGGGCCTACATTAACTGCAGGGGCATCCCCTCCATCAACTGCCAGGTCATATGCGATGCCCAGGGCATTATACTGAATGTGTGTGCTGGCTGCCCTGGAAGCAATGACGATTCCGATATATGGCATCTGACGCAGCTGTTCCACAGCTTTGCCATTATGGACATCCCCTACGGACACCTAGTGGGGGATGCTGGGTACCCACTGGAGCCGTGGCTGATGACACCTATCAGAAATGCACACACACACCTGAACAACTACGCCATAATGAGGCACACGCACAGGCAAGACATATAATTGAGCATATGTTTGGGATGTTCAGATCACAGTTCTGGTGTCTGGAGACATCCGGTGGAGCCTTGCAGTATTCACCAGCTACATGCACCCAAATTGTTATGGTATGTGCTATGCTACACAATATGATCCTGTGGAAACAGCTGCAGCAGGAACAGCATGGGGCAGGGCCACACAGTCCCCCACCAATGCCAAGACCTGTACGGGCACAGAGTGACTCAGAGGAGGAACCACCTGAGCCAGACCCTGTACGCGGAAGGAGGTGTGCCCAGTATGACCTGGCCTTGGCAAAGAGGCAACGCATAGCATATGCACTGACACAGTAGGTACCCAGGGAATGTCACCCTCTCTGACTCGCACAGACAGTAAAAGGGATGCCAAACATGGCACTACCTGTACTCAGCCATGTATAGAAAGTGCACTGTGTGCATCCGACATAGGCAGCTCTCCAGCACTATCCTCAGGTCTCGCACACCCTTAAGGTAAGTCAATCAACCTATCAATTGGCAGTTGTATTAGAATGTGTTGTTACCTGTAGCTATGGTATGGATGTGAGCATGCAATGGAATTTGGTGGCTTAATGTTAAGGCAGCGGACAGCAGATGCCCATAGTGGCACCATGGCATCTGTAGCACATACAGGGGTCACCACAGTAGCCAGTAGTACACAGGATATCCTAACCCACTGCGGGTAATAGGCTGAGCATCATGTGTGTCCATACAGCCCACACAAGTCTCAACCAGCTGGACAGGTGTAGACCAACACAGACAATTGCTGTACTATGGCCTCTGAATATGCCCAATGGAATACCTCCCCCCCAGACACACACAGGCAGACTACAGCAGGCCAGGCAGTTGGATGTAGGTTGTAAAGGTAGGACGTCCAAAACTAATATGTTGGTAATTTAAGCTAAGATATGGAGTACACTGGTGTGCCTCTAGCCATCACAATAGGTAGGTCTACACACTGAAATGAAGTACCCGACATACCAGTACAGTAGTAGCAAAAGTGTCCAAGTGTCAGCTGTGCCGCCTCCCTTCCAACGTACACATGTAATAGTCAGGTGCACCCCCCCCCACCCGGTGCTGTGAAGGAATGTGGATGCAGTTTGATGTACCCCCACTCTATGCAGAAATGTAGCAACAGTCAATGCCACATGACTGATGGATACCCTGCAGACAGAGCATGCCACCTGTCAGTGTACAATGCAGAGGTTGGCACCACAGTACTGACTACCTGGACATGTAACACATGTGATACAGTTGACCATACTGGGCATGCTCAAACACATGAAAGTATGATGGCAATGTCAGTTGACAACATGCGGAATGGTCATACTGGGCATGTTCACACACGTAAACACAAGTCGGCCAGGTCTGCAAACACCAGTGGTCCGGAAATATCTGCTGGTACATTGCTATACTGTTGGATGACTGTGCTGTATGGTATGTGTGTGGTACTGTCTATTGTCTGTATATTTGCCATGGTGTATTGGTAATTCACATTAGCTGTGTGAGCAGGGTGTTGCTACCAACACTTGCAAAGGACGGTTATTTGTTTGCGACCAGAACAAGGCCATTGGATACGGATTGAGTAAGGCACATTGCAGCAGTTGGGAGCAGTTGTGCGTGGGTTTGCATGGTGTAAAGCACTGCTGACCTCTGGTTACAGCTTCTTACACTTGTTTAGACTCCACATTTCTTTAACAGTGCAATACTCGCATACTGGTAGCCAAACACGCTTACACCCACTCGCTCCCTCACTTGCACATGCACCGACATTGGTGCTTGCATTTGTCACTCACACTGGGTGGGCGCAATCCCTTGTGATGCCTGTTACATTGGACTACATGACTACAGTATCTGGTATGGCTGACCATTAGGCAATGGCATGGCGTTCGACTGTACAGAATCAGCGGCCTGCCCAGTGAGTTAATCATATTATATGCATGTTCCTCATACAATCTGATCCCATCTGGCTGATACATGGGAACCGATACTCTGCAATGCAGACAAGTAAATGTGTTTTGGGAACCACATCAGTCTGCTGGGTCATGCTACTACATACCTATTGTAAGTTTACCACCTTTTAAATTGGCCGAGGTGAGACTTTAGGATCAACACCTGTCCCACTTTGCGTGGGACAGTCCCTCCTTAGGTGTATGTGTCATGCGAAAATAATCTAGACATAGCAAATGTCCTGATTACAGGACAATATTATATTCTACGTTTCTCTAATAGTTACATGTAACAGCTATTGTATATATGACACTTCTATATGTTATGTGAAGTTGCATAAGCAACTTGACTGCTGCTAGACTAAGCTTTTATTTATGCTAATATGTATAGTTCTGTACTATGCACGGCTGTGGGTATGTTCTCACCTGGTACATCTGACATTTCTACGGAGCAGGTCCCACTTTGGCCATTTGGAAAGGTGGCAGCCCTATAGGACCTGTATGTAGAGATGTCAGATTTGGCAAGGCAACACATACCCACAGCCAGTAGAAAATAGACTACTTCACCGGTTTGTATAACTAAAGGTTATTCTTGTAGCATTATAGTTGCTAATACTATTTCCTATAACATCTGGGTGTTTCAAATACAACATAATCATTTTATGTAACCACTACTGACAATATATGGATTCTTTACCCTAAATCACAGGCCATGTGCCATAATAGCATTTATTTTGCAGGACACAACTGCCCAAAGGGGACTGACCCTCGCAAAGGTGAACAGGTGCTAACCCCAACCTATTATGCTATCATCTACCTAAGGTAGTCATCGAAATATGCACTTTCCGTCACTAGGAGACCTCACATATGAATTGGGGAGAATGAACACTGAATCAGGGACACAGCATAGCACCCTCAGGGACACATTTAGATGATTGGTACTATTAACCTGACACATTGACAGTCCCAGAGCATGTGTATTCATACACATTTGCCGAGGTACATGCTGTTTATGACTCATACATGTTGTCATTAGTCATTACATGTATTCTGCCACTTGTCCACCTAATATCACTAGTTCTGGAAGGGTTTAGTTGGGACTGTTAGATTCTGATTTGTAATCACGGACGGCCATGATAATCAGGTACAGTTCACTGATATAGTCCCTATGGGTTCCCTCAATGGTTTACAGACTATCCAGTAGATGTGCTCTTAAGGTTTTGAAGGTATGGGCGTCTGCTATACCCACATAGGAATATTAATTACTTCCACGGGGTGGGCCTAATACATCTCTGCCAACCAACACCTGCACACTTAGGCCCGTTATTGCATACCCATAATTCCCCTACCTGACACCCCTCTACAGCACTCATCCTAACTGTGAGCGCAGCTGGGGTATGAACACACCCCTACACACTGTCCACTCTCCCCGTGTTGGGACACATGTCATACATTTTGTCAGCCCATGTGTTATCAGACTTGCACAACCATGTACAGCTACATCCTGTCGCATCAGTCATTAATGGTTTACCTACAAGGCAAATTTTTGGTGTCCCGCAAGGGACCCCATGATCCATGTTTAAAGTGTGAACCTTGCAGATTTCTCCCACTGGTAGTTTCCTGCCGGTGGTCTGGAAAGCAGCGGTGTATTTACCTTTATTGCGTGTCTGTATGTCTCACCGGCCTAGCTGGGGGGTTGTGGGAGGTAGACATTTGTTTATTGGACATCCCCGAAACGAAACAATCGCCACCAGGAAGTCAGCCAAAGCTCTTTATTCCAAAACCAAGCAGACAAGGCTGTCACCAGCCACGAAAAAACATGTAAACGCCTTAATCCTCTGATAACAGACAGTATGCGTTTTCGTCAGATTCTCGACTTCTTCAGACAATCAGTACATTCAATTAACACAGTATGTTCAAGGTTTGACAAAGCCTCTTGGCGAAAGTGCTTACCTTCACACGTGTCTGGAATAAAAGGATATTATTTTTACTTTGCCTTTGGATTTTATCTACCTGCTGTTGGAATTTATATTAAATACTATCACTGTTAAAGACTATACCTCCAGTGCATAGATATATGCTGAACTTTTGGTTCTGTGCTGGGTTGCTCCTGAGCATTTACATTTATTACAGCTACTTTGTACTTTCTTGGCTACGGAGCATTTATCCCTTGGGATATGGCACCCAAGAAGAAATCTGTACCCAGCAAGTCACCATTCACCGATGCAGAAAATTAGGTCATTATCCAGGCCTTATGTCACCATGAAGCTTTTATCTTGGGGAAATGCAGAGGTGTTCAATCTGCCTGAGAGAAGATATAGCAGCAGGTGGTTGATAACATCAATGCTGTTGTAGAGCATGGGAGAAGTTACTCACAGATACAGCACAAGACAAGTGATATGATAGCCTCTGCCTTTCATAGGGTGGCTGCAGCTGGCTAGAAACAGGTCGCTACAGAAGGTGATCCAACTACTGAATCACCACTAACAAACATAGGAGTGAACTTGACAGAAGGTTCACAGCTAATTACGTAAAGACTGTCATTGATATCAAACAATATGTCAGGAAACTAAATTTACATTTTTTATTGCATGATGTTAATATTTCTGACAAGGTTTTCATTAAACCTTCTATCTTTTGTCCCAATTTACAGCACACAATTAAGATTTTTGAAGAGAATTGTCTGCAGGATGTTAACCAGTTATTAACCAACACCTTTAATGTTCATCAAAATCTTTCTTGTTTAGAAAGAAAAGCTCTAAAAAATTTACAGTCTATGTGTAGTGAATTTAGGTTCATGAAGAGCAATAAAGGCAATAATATTGTCATTATGAGTCAGAATAGGTATACTGAATGCATTTTGAAGCTTTTAGGGAACACCAATGAATATGAGACTATCACACTTTTTGACATTCACAAACGTCAGAGCACTATATATTCATTTTTATATGAAGCACTTATGGAGGGGGACATCAGTCATGAGCTTTATGACTTTTGTGTTATTGATCAGCCCCGCATTGGGGTTTTTTTCGGGATTCCTAAAACTCACAAATCCCTGACAAATCCACCTTTTAGACCAATTGTCTCATCCCCTCATTGCATCACTGAAGGGTTGGCATTAGTCATTGACGCTTTATTGGGACCAGTCATCAACAATGAAGCTTCTTTTCTCCGAGACTCATGGCATTTTTTAGTTAAAGTAAAAGAATTTGTTTCTTCGAATGGTTTTGATCCAAACAGACACACCATGCTATCTGTTGACGTGGTGTCTTTGTATACTTGCATCCCTCAAGATGAGGGTATTGAAGCAATAAGGAATTTTTTAACTAATTCTTATTCTGGTTTTTCCAAAAACACCATTTCTTTGATTTGCAGATTTTTGGAGATTATTTTAGAAAATAATTTTTTCTTGTTTGAACATGTTTATTACCGACAAAAAAGAGGAGTAGCAATGGGGTCCTCAGCAGCACCAGCATATGCCAACTTGGTCATGGCCCAGTGGGAGCGTCAGTTCATCCCATCATTAGTTAGGAAGTATAATATTGTGTTTTATTGCCGTTTTATTGACGATTTATTTTTCATTCTAGACCATAAAAAGTTATCCACCGATTCCTTTTTATTTGACATCAATTCTTATTCTTCATATTTGAAGTTTACAATAGGTGAATATGGTACTAACATTAATTTTTTGGATGTCAATTTGAGATGGGACCCTGAGGAAAATAAGTTACACAGCCGTATTTATAGAAAGCAGATGTTTAATAATGGGTATCTCCACTACAAAAGTGGGCATCCGAAACACGTGATTTCTAACATTCCAAAAGGACAGTTCATCAGAGCAAGTCGTATGACTTCTAAAGACTCTGATGTTTTTCAAGAATTTTGTTTTATCATTTCTTTGTTTTTTCACAGGGGGTATCCCGAATCAGATTTAATTCAAACGGCAACTGACATTTTTAACAAACGTTCCAGTCATTATCCTTCGATATTAAGTTCAAGTTCAAACAACTTGACTTTTAGGAACGATAAAAACAATAATACATTCAATTCAAATATTGTTTGTTCATTGGAAATGAACCTTGACAATCAGCATATACAAAATATTATTTCAAAAAATTGGAGAGTAATTAAGGGAAATGCTGATATGTATGACGTTTTAGGAACCAGACCTTTATTTATACACAGGAATAGTTCCAACTTGAAAAAGCTTTTAGAAAAAAGTGCACACAATTCTAAAGGGATTTATACTAGTGAAAGAGGCATGAGTTGCTGCCATGATTGTAATGTGTGTAGGTACATTTCAACTGGATCATACATTTCAGTGGCTTCTTTCAATAGAACTTTTTCCGTTCCAGGCTCAGTAAATTGTCGGTCTTCAGGTGTGGTTTATATTGCTTTGTGTTCATCATGTACTGCCTTTTATGTCGGTATGACGACTAGGCAACTTAGAATTAGAATAAGGGAACATTTATATAGCATTAAAACTAAAAATGATCAGAATGCTCTTTTTAAACATAGTTTAGTATGTCAGTCTTTTAACAAATTTTTATTTTCAATTTTGGAAGTTTGTCACAAGGACATGAGGGAGGGGGACTTCAAGAACTTTTTACTTCAAAGAGAGACATATTGGCAGATTAAATTGAAATCAGATCATCCTCCTGGTCTCAACGAGACCATTAATGTCAAATGTTTCCTAAAACATAAGAAATTGAAAGTCAACAAAAGTGACGATTTTGTCTGTTTACATATTAATTGACATTGTCAGTACCCCTTTAAATGCATTGTTTCTTACTTCTGGAATGACATCACTAATTGATTTTAATTTATTTCCATGGTGATTTTTGCCTATTTAAACTTTGACTGTTTTGTATTCATTCATTCTGAAGAAGTCTACGGACGAAAACAGATTATTAAACTGTGTACGCTATTTCTTTCGAGTTTCTGAGTTATTTCAGCTAGCTTCTGCCTTGATTTGGATTTATTGGTTTTGGTTCCTGTTTTTCATTATTGGTGTTATATATACTGTGTTAATTGAATGTACTGATTGTCTGAAGAAGTCGAGAATCTGACGAAAACGCATACTGTCTGTTATCAGAGGATTAAGGCGTTTACATGTTTTTTCGTGGCTGGTGACAGCCTTGTCTGCTTGGTTTTGGAATAAAGAGCTTTGGCTGACTTCCTGGTGGCGATTGTTTCGTTTCGTGGTTGCCTTTTGACTCCGTTTCAGTTTGGTTGCATTTCCCACTTTTGGTTTTATTGGACATCCCACTAACATATGCCTGGTCTGACCATATGTTACCCGTAATTGCTGTAACGTAACCTAGGTATGTACATGTGTATATTTACAGTAACATATGTATATATAGATATGATGAAGTTCGTGTATGTAACGTACAAAAAGCGCTTCAGTGTATTATATTAAACGGATTGTCTTACTTTGCTTGTCATTCCTTTTAATTTTATTTTTAAGGCATTTGGGACGTGCAATAGTGAATATTTAGTTTATTTGGCTAACTGTGAAAAATGTTAGTGTTTATATATTGGAAAAACTAACTGCAAATTCAAGGAGAGAACTGCATCCCATTTATCTGATATAAGAACGGGGGGTTGAGACAAATGCACTTAGTAAGCATATTTTACATTGTGGAAATGAGCATGTATTTAAATTCAGGATACTGCAGAGGGTGTGCAAAAATAAGGGGGGGGGCATTGTGAATGCCACAGAGAGAGCAGAATACAAATGGATAAACTTGTTTAGATCTGATGTCTATCCAAGGCTTACTAAAACTAATAGTATTAAACCCATTTTGAAATTAAGACAAGCATATGTCAGTTAGAATACTACAGTTGTTCTGTGAAGCTTTTTGGCAGTAATGAAATATTCTGGTATATTGCCAAGTTGACCATTGTTTTTAATGAAATTGTTTTATTGAACTAGGCTTAGTCAATTATATTAATTATATGTAAACTGTATAATTATATAATGTGTTCATGAGATATGTTATGTGATAGGCTGGTGTTTTACATTTAATCTGTGGTTTTAATGTACTGATTCATTCTTGAAAAAGAGTTTCAGCTAGAAAGCTTGATGTAATACCCTGTTTTACATGGATGGTCATGCTGTGCCCTTTGGTGTTGGTTCACCAGTACATCTTGCTGTTCTACACCTGCTTTTTGAACTTTGAAAATACTCTTAACAAATGAATCATAACAGCATTGGGCCTAGAATGAATGTAGTTCTTGGAGTTGCCATAAAACATAATCTAAGCCAAATGTAAGGGGTCTTAGCTTACGAACAGTCTGAAGTTTGAACATTCATATTATATGAACAGCATTAGTGGAAGTGAAATTAAGATGTCAATATAACGAAAGAATGATTCTACTGTTATAACATGCTGAAAATAAGTTTCCTCCATTTATTGTGCACCAGTGTATTTCTGGAAACAGCACTGTCGTCATCTTTGCTTAACAGCATAACTGTATGCATAAATAAACTGACAGCTTCTGCAATGCTTTCCCCTAACAAAAGCTAGGTGATATTACCACAATTATACCTCTTCACTGGTAATACCCCTTTTAGTTGTGATAAGCTTATTTAAAACTCCACATGTAACAGGTATATTTGTAACAGCCTTTCAGACTTTGATCAAGGCATGTCTCCAACCAGCATCCAAACATCCAGAAAACACCCACTCTCCATACCAGAGACCCCCATTAATGTAAAACAAGAAACATTCCCGCATGCAGATTGGAACCACCCTCTCGGTATCACACCAACTCACCAATATGAAATGCCCAGAGCCCACTGAATGATCAAATGCCACTCAAGGCACCACACTCCTATCTAAAGCCAGGAGGCCATGCAAAACGCACATGTTAAATCTGCTCCTATCTCATCTGAATCACTGTCAAACCTTTTGTAATAATTAGCCACACATTTCACACTAATGTAATGCAATCCTTTACACTGGGTGCCAAGAATCTGGACAAAACCACCACAATGGAGGACCACTTCCAGCCAGAGCTCCTACAAAGGTGGGCATCTTGCAGAAAAATGGGCCCCACATCATTATGTCTTTCCTGAAGGGGATAAAGTCGAAAGCCCCAAATCCCTGTCACCAATCCAACCTCAACCCTCAGTGCTCTGCCACTTGAAAACCATGACCCTATGAACAGATCAAAAACAGGAGGCAAAACCTGGACATTCTGCCAAATCTACCCAATCAAGAAGCATTCACCCCAAAAAAGGAAGCCACCCCTCCATCAAACTTCCAACAAATTTAAACAGAATGATTCCACCAACTGAAACAATCATTCTACCTCTTCAAGTGATACACACTCGCCTTTACAAACTTGTGCATCTCCAAATATCAAAGTGCCAAGCCAACTTTCTACTCACCACAGTATCCCCCGATTGAAATATGACTGGAAAACCAAGCCCTCAACAATAACAGGCCCAAAAGCCCACAGAACCAATAATGATGTCAAGGACAATGTTGGCGCAGCTTCCCACTGCCCAGCACTGACTCCAACACAGTTGGGCCTCCCCACTCACAAATAGAGTCTCTTATAAACTTGCAAAGCTGCTAAAATAACAAGAGCTCTCTTAACATGCATGTTTTTGAACAATACAAAGTCCAAAACACCAATATGTGTCATCATTCAGTGGCATAAATCCTCCCGTTAACCCAGTGACTTACCAGAAAACCACATATTTTATATGGAACAGATCACTATTATGAGGCAAAATCCTACTAATATTGTTATCTAGCCCCCTTCTGAAGATGTCCCTGGACAAACTGGTTTCTTGCCAAACCTCATTTATATAAAAAAATGAAAGATATTATTACTTCAAAACACAGATAGATATACACATAATGGATGGAATTCATAGTTGCTACATGAGCTTGTTAAGGCAATCAGTGTGGTTTACTCATAGGCAGGAATAATTCACAGAGACCATTCACCCTAACATGCTATGGCGCTGAGTAAACTTAAAATAATGACATGGTAAAGAGAAATGATAGAAAACTTTGCAGGCTAATAAGCCCTCTTCAATCCTGTTTGATATTCAAAGTCAGATTTTGATTAACTTCCTTACCATCTGTAGACAGATTCTAAAAATCAGAATCACTCCTTTTCTATCTACTTTGTAGCTGGTGAAGATGCTGTCTGTTGCTGCTAGCTTTGCTATTTCCTGGTGTGAGCTGCTACACACACACACACACACACACACACACACACACACACACACACACACACACACACACACACACACACACACACACACACACACACACACACACACACACACACACACACACACACACACACACACACACACACACACACACACACACACACACACACACACACACACACACACACACACACACACACACACACACACACACACACACACACACACACACACACACACACACACACACACACACACACACACACACACACACACACACACACACACACACACACACACACACACACACACACACACACACACACACACACACACACACACACACACACACACACACACACACACACACACACACACACACACATACAGTATATCTGCATTTATATTCAAACAGAACATAACTGCACACTCACATAATTTCACATACTTTAGGTATTAGCTTACTGATTATCTTTAGTGCAGGGGACATCTTTTAATAATGATTTGCTTGTGTAGGCCACAAGTTAATCATTAATATTATTGTATAAGACAGTAATTTCTTTCAAAATAGTAACTGCAGATACAAGATGGCTAACCTCATTTATCCACCACACCCTAGGCAGAGACAGGGTTGGGGTTAAAGTAGCAACTGAATGATCAGCATAGAGATTAGTGAGGAATGCACTGTGCAGTGTTTTACTTTCAGAATATAAAAGTGTGATGCTTATAGCAACTTTACATAATATGACTTAAAAATGCAAGTTAGGTATGCAAGGCATATTGCAAAGTAATAATTTCAATGGAAATATTTGCAAATGTTGAAGACCTTCCCCTAAAGAGATAAGCTGAATGTAGGCATCAAATATAACAATTTCAAGGAAGTAAGGATATCCTAGTTAAACTTTCAGTAATCAAGAAGTATATAGTATTACAAACAGATTCACTACAAATACTTGACGAAAATCTGTGCTTTGCTTCTTAATAAAGATAAGATTATAAGAAATATCAACTCAGTACAATTATATACAGAAATAAGCACACAGATTCAATACAAGTGCAGGGATAAATTATGTGTTTTGTTGATTAATAGATGTAAGCAGGTAAATAAGATATGAGCACATATCTAACATAGGTAAGCAACCATCCTCTATGTCTTCTATATGCAGTGGAAGAGGACATTCCTGTGATCAGTCACAAGATGAAAGATGTCTAAAGAGACTAAATTAAAATGTTTGTGTGTATGCAACCATAATTCTGAAATAAGAAGCATCATTCTCTAAAGAAATGTGCTGAATAATAACTGACTTGTTTATATTTATTTTGTAAGTATAAATGCAGAACTAATTCTATAATGCATTTAAAAAAAATGAAAAAAAAGCAGCCAATCCCCAACAAAATTATAATACATCTCTTCTCCCACCTCCACTAGCACAACCCTCTTGATGTGTTCTTTCTATGTGCTCCTCTTTGTTATGTCTGCCCATTTTCAATCTTTCCTATCTTCTCCTTTCTACTCTTCTAAAGAAACAATGATGATATCCATATGAAGATACTCCAATAGAAAACATAAAAACTCCTTTATAGCTTTAAAATGTAAATAGCAATAGCTGCATCCCACTTGTCTTCAATATCTGTCAGTTCTTGAAATGTGCTTATGCATAGCTGCATTCATCAATCTTACCCAAATACTTTCAAAATTATACAAGCACTTATGTTTTCACATAGTACTTAACATATTCTTAAGGATAAGCTTCATCAGCTTTACAAATTTTATGAAACTAGGCACTTTTATTAAAAGATTACACATTCACATAATCAGTGCAAATAACCTGCAACTATTGCATTTGCATGTAGGCATAGTGGCACTCTTTGGATAGTGCGAACCTTGGGACTATAAACCATCCTAAGAGTTTCATCATACACTGATGTTACACTTGCAAGTTGCTGTATGTCTACATTATAAGCTTTTAAATGAAAATATGTGTGCAGGATATTTATAAGGTGATACCTCATCCCTTTCTGTTTGAAAGCTTATGCCTGGAAAGTACCATTACTGCAACTAACACCAGACTGAGAAGCCCAATATAAAAATACAATATCAATAACAGAAAAAAAAGTAAGACAAATTCTACAAGAGCTTCTATGTTTATGGAATAAGCTTCCGCTTACAATCAAGGCAAGTCAGTCATAAACATCCATCAGCAATAACGCTGCTATGCATATCTGAGGTAGAAAACATCAGCTTTGGATAATGACAGTCTTAGGATCAGAGGACCATAGTAGGTTACTAGGCTAGTGGCGCTAGGGCCCTTATAAACCTAGCCAATTTATACCCTTATTTCCATGATCAGCATCTATTACCCCTGTCCAGGAAGGACACAAGTGGAACCCACAGGGTGAATTTATGGTTACCCATCCAATCGACCAGATTGTGTTTGAAGAGGGCCAATGAGTTGCTCTGCTTGACATGAAGTGGGAGTCTGTTCTAAAGGTGTGGTAACCTCTGGGAGACAAATTTGTCCCTACAGCAGGTTCTATTAATGTCACATACCAGGTTAAAGCCTTTAGAGTGAGTAACCCATGTACCATTTGACTTGCAGATATGTAGCATTTCCAATAAAGCAGGATCAAAGATTGCCTTATATGCAAGGCAGAGATCACCTCTGAGTAGTCTGTACGAAACAGAATAAAGTGACAGTGATCTCAGATAATGCACATAAGACAGATGCTGAAAACCTTGAATTTCCTTTTGAGGAATCGTTGTTGTCTCTCCAATTGCTACAGGTGCTTGGAAAGGAACATACCAAAAGGGGACCTGTACTCAAACATTGGCCTGATGAGGGAAGAGTGCAAGGAGGTTATTACTTCTTTTTTTCTGGAGGCAATGCCCTTATGAGATGAGCACTATAGAATGCCCTTTTTTACCACTGTGGAGACATGGTGATCAAAGATAAGGTTGTTGTCAACCTGTGTGCCCATGTCTGTCACCACTAAGTGTTTACATAACTTATTCACTCCAATGGAGCTCAGGAAGTTTGCACTGTAATTTCCAATGGGTGGAGCCAAAGTGTTTTGACAGAATCAAATTATGTCCTCACAGTTCAAACAAATGTTCATACCTGTGGAACAATAGGGGTTATGAAAGAAGTATAAATGGCAAACACGTCAGCACAAACTTTTTTATAGTGGTAGTATTTTTTAGGTTCTAGCTCTTAAACTTGAATTTTCCATGTTACAGTAAACTCAGTAGCTATTAGGCTTGTAAAACCACTCATGCTACACACACACTGTCAGCAGCATTTTATTTATCTAGTTGAGAGATTTCATATGAGGCTAAGGAGTTCTGTCTCTGTTACTTGATTGTTGAGATATTTAGAAAAAATGTGAAAATTATATCAGTATAAATAAATGTCATAAAAACAACTTATCTCTTTACCTGCACTAGACAGAGTTCAAATATTAATGCAGTTGAGTTTGCCATTGTGTAAGCTTTAAGATGAAATATTTTAAAACCTTGCACATAGCATGTTTTTGGAAGTATTGGTACAAATATGAACAAGCAATATTTGACACCTAGAGGCATCAGTAGGAGTTAACTGCAGATGCAACTGAAGGCATCATATGGATGTAATGAGTTAAGGTGTTGTTATTGATGTGGTAGTTAGCAGGAATATTGCTCTTACCAAAAGGGATGATAATATATTTTTTGCATTGAGTTTAAGGCCATGACTTTGGCACCAATCATTTGTTTGTGTAAGAATCTCTTGTAGGATTTTGACTTCATTTAGATATTCTATGAACAATCCCAGTTTGCAGTCACTAGTAATCTGTGTCAGCCACAGCCCTTGAGGTTTAGCTTGTACTTTGGAGAAATAGATTCCAAACAGTAGAGGTTCTAGGACTGATCCCCGTGTAACACTACTTGTTACAGGTCTGCTGTTGCAGGTGGATTCCCCTATTTTGACTATATGGGTTCTATCAGTGAGCCAGTTAGTAACCCATCTAATGATATAAGGGTTGATAGCTAGCTGGGTGAGTTTGTCAGTGATGCCTGAGTGGAGGATAGTGTTAAAAGCCTTGGCTAAGTCTAGGTAGGTTGTATGCACAGATTTCCCCTCATCCAGGGCCATGGTGACTGTCTCAAAGAAGTACGCCAGGTTTAACAGGCATGAGCTCCCTTTGACAAATCCAAATTGAGTAGGGTCAAGTGTTTGGAAATTACCTACATCTTTGCTGATAAGGTCCATGATGATTTACTCCATGGACTTGCAGATAAGGCTAGTCAGGCTAATAGGTCTGTAGTTCCTGGGGTCAGTGGAAGCACCATCTTTTGTGCAAGGGTGGGCTTTTTCAATTCAGCTGGGATGAAGCCAGTGCTTAAACTATGATTGAAAAGAGTACCCAATGGTCTTGCTAATTCTTGTTTGAGCACATGTAGGATGCAGCCTGGGATGTTATCAGGTCCCATAGATGTTGTGTTTTTGACTTTAGAGAAGGCGTTTATGACCTGCTCTTTAGAGATACAAGGTAGAGGACAGGTAGTAGGGATGTCATGAGTTAAGTGTGGTAGGGACAGGGGAGTGAAGTTTTCACAGAACCTGTCAGCTAACAGGTTAGCTAAGTCCACAGGGTCAATATATGTGGTATAATTAATTACCAGTTCAGCACAAATATGGGCTTTTTAGGTTACGGATGTAACTAAAGAATGCCTTATGGTTGTCCTTAGTTGAGGGAGATAATATGGATTCATAGTTTGCTTCGGAGGACTTCACAAGAAGTCTTATTTGCTTATTTAAGTTGAGGAGGGAGTGTTGCCAGTTTAGGGCTCTCTCCCTCTTACTCTTACTCTTAGATAGCAATTTCTTCCTCTTATTGTAAAGCCTGTTAATGGCAGTTGTCCACCAGGCAGGTTTGCTCTTCTTTGAGGAGCTAGTTTTGGTCCTAATGGGTGCGGCAGTTATACATGTATTTGTATAAAGTTTTGGTGTTGAACTCGGCATAGTTGCCAGTTCCATCTGAGGGGGAGGTGCATTGAGGCTAGTTATACAATCCCATAAGAGGTTATAATCTGCTTTGGAGAAGTTTTTTAGTTTAGTTGCTGCTGGGGGGGTGGGGGCAGGTGTGATAGCTACTTTGAAAGAGACTGATTTGTGGTCAGATCTCACTAGAGAAGACCTCACAGTGGGGGTGCTGCAGTGGTCCCCCATATTGGTAAGCACCAGATCCAGGATGTTGGGACCCCTTGTGGGGGAGTCAATTAGCTGGTCCAGGGTATTGGAGTTAACGAAGTTGAGGAACATTTGGGCAAGTGAGTTTGAGCACCAGCAGTTTACCCAGATAATGGATGGGTAGTTGAAGTTGCACAAAACAATGGTGTTCAAATGTATCTTGATAGACTCAAGTAGATTCAAATAGGCAGAGTGGGTGTCCTGATGTATAGAGGTGGTCCTCTAGCTGGCAATGACTTGAATAGGTGTCCTACCAACAGGGGTTTATATCACATCAGAGCACGCTAAAAATAGAGAATGCTGATATATCAAACTTCAAAGTCTGAAAGCTGAAAACAGCGAAGGAATGGATTAGCAAATTTTTTCCCAGGGAAAAAATTCACTGGGCCGTTCTCCAGGCTTTGCTGTTTTCTCCACTGTGGTGCAATCTTGGAGTTGGTATATTTAAGTTGGGAGGGTGTGAGGGTCAAAGCCACGCACTTAATTTTGACTGTATACTCTTTTTTTTTTTTTTTTTGGATTAGTGAATTTTTTCCCTGGGAAAAAATTCACTGATCTGTTCCTCCTGTTTTCAGCTTTTGGACATTTGAGTTCAACATAATAGCATTCGCTGTTATGATATAGACCCTACCAACAGTTAATTGCACCTGAAGTATCTCCAGGGAATCATACTGTTTAACCAGTCTGGTGGTGTATTTATATTTAATAAATATTCATACACTGCCTCCTTTAGTTTTCATGCCTTCAGTTTGTGGTCTGAATGTGTGAAAGGAGGTGTAGCCCAATATGGCTGGGGCTCTCTCCACAGCCTGAAACCAGGTCTCCATGACTGCACAACTGTCTATGTCTTCCAAGGTGAGGACTGCCTCCAGTGAGTGCAGATTCATATTGAGACTTCTACCATTTAGCAGCATAACCTTGAGGTTGTCATTCAATACTTTTGAAGACAAATAGGTCATAAGCTTGACAATTCAACCAAAGAAACTATAATTCTATTAAAAAATGAGGATATATGTTACATATATTCCTTGAAAGGAGGCTTCACCCCTGTTCTGCTGATGTGAGGCAACTGCACTTCCTTCACACTTCACCTAATATTTAGCTCAAAGCTAAAGGAAATGATTGATTCTGCAGCAAAGCCAAACATTTTCTTTACTTAGAGGTAGTGTGACTTGTAGTTGCTGTATATAATAAATAGAGGATTTTAGGGGCAGTTGATATATATAGCAAGTTCAGGATAGGGGAAGGATAAAGCAATCCTCAGAAATATTTAGTGTAGCTGGGTCCCTGGTATAAAGGCATAAATCCCTAACTGTGATCTATGCAACCAATGAATAATATGCAGGCTAGGATTTGGGGAATTAGTGCGAGGGAGTGATGAATGGAAAGTTAATGCCTGCTCACCCCTCTCACTCATGGTTATACACATAAGGGAAATAAACTATATGCTGGAGTTCCTCTTGGAGAATGTAGAACACCTAATTGTGTTCAACTCAGTAAAAGAGAACAATAAGGATGATATTGTGATGCAATTCCCTGCACTCAGTCTCAGTGTCTCATTGCACATGTGGTCTCCACAGAAAGCCTGTGAATGTGTTAAGGGAACCCCATAAAGAAGAACACTACCAGTACTTAGAATGGATGCTGGCTCCATTCTCATCCTTGGGGGAATGAACGGGTGTAAGGAAATCCTCAACAAGGGCCTAACAAAGGGGCCAATCCACAAAGGGGGAGCCACAACAGATCCTGGGAACTACTGCCCCATTAACCTGATGAGCCTGGTCTGCAAGGCCATGGAATGTGTCATTATGGAACTCATAAACAAAGACATTGGTAATCTCCAAACTCTGGACCCCACCCAGTTCGGGTTTGTACAAGGCAGATCATGTCTCCTAAACCTGATAGACTTCTTTGAAGCAGTCACCAAAGCCATAGATGAGGGTAAGGTGGTTCACACAGCCTATCTAGATCTCGCCAAGGTTTTAGACACCATCCTCCACTCTGGAATTATAGGTAAACTCACTAAACTAGGTATAAATCCCTATGTCACAAGATGGGTTGCCAACTGGCTCATGGACAGAACCCACACTGTGAAAGTAGCAGACTCCAAATCAGACTTCAGACCAGTGACAAGTGGAGTATCACAGGGTTCAGTCCTGGGTCTTCTCCTGTTTGTTATCTACTTCTCTGAAGTACAGGCTAACACAGAAGGCCTTTGGCTAATGAAGTCTGCAGATGACTGCAAACTAGGAGCCATAATCGAAACTCCTAATGATGTGGACATCCTACAAAAAGGCCTCACTGAGGCAGATGCCTGGTGTCAAAAGCCATGGCCTGAAGCTCAATGCCAAAAAGTGCATTGTCATCCTCTTTGGCAAAAACTCTGTGCTCACGAACTACCACATAGGTGGTAGTCTACTTAACACTGAAATTGTGATGAGACCTTGGGACACAGGTGGACAGTAGTCTCTCCTTTGATAATCACATCACCACAGTGGTCAGGAAATCCTTCTGTGTGGCACACCTCATCACAAAAGGTTTCTCATCCAGAAAAAAAGAGGTCATTGTTCCCCTCTACTCATCACTCATTAGACCCATTACAGAGTACAGTGCCCCTTTTGGTATGTACCTCACAAGACATCTACAACAACTGGAGAGGCCACAGAAATACCTCACAAAGAGGATTACTGGCCTCAAACAGATGCCCTACACAGACCGTCTCAAAAAACTCCAGCTTTACTCCGTCGCATATCGCCTCCTCAGAGGTGATCTCTGCCTAACATACAAAGCTATGTCAAACCCAGAGTTGTTGGACATGCTCCACTTAAAGAAATCCCAATCCCTCTGAGTTACCTTGTCACCACAATAAACAAAACATGCTGGAGGGATAGATTCCTGTCCCAGAGACTTCCCATACTCTGGAACAGATTACCTATCTATGTCAAATAGAGCTCCTCATTAGCACTCTTCAAGAAAAATCTTGATGATTGGATGGGAAATAGGAAATTCACCCCAGGGATCACTTCTGTGACTCTGCTCAGCAGATGCAGAGGAAAATAATTTTCTTGGGTTTCGAAAGCCAGGGTACCTTTTTGGCTAGGCTTATATAGGCCTTAGGGCCAATAGCCTAGTACCGACCTATGAACCTATGAATATATGAAAAGGCTAGCTTAGTAGCCAATGGGAAGCTCAGTAGTCAGAAGGAGTTTGAAATAAAAATAAATTAATATGCAGGATAAATTAGAATGAACAAAAATAAACTTTTACTAGGTAGCATTATGTTTACAAATATTTTAAGATATAATAAATATTTAGTGCCATGATTCATATCCTCTTTATCTTCCCAGTTTAATTTTAATTTAGCTCATTCATATTTCATATACCTTTTAATTTGGTTTGAATTTGTAACACATCACTGGCATATATTTTCACTTTTTAATGTTCATCATTTCAAATAAAATATTTTGTAATTTGAGCAGAATTATTTTGTTTCTATATCATACATAATCTTATTTTTAGATAGCTGCCATTTTCAAATTTCCAGTTTCAGTGTATCTCATCCACCTATCCTAATACTGACCAGTCACCGCTGGATATCAAGTGATTTCTTTTTTCTCACATGTTTTTAACAGCCATCAACACTCTTTACAGGATACTTTCTAACTGAGCTGATTGCCAACAGTGAAAGGGCCCACATACTGCCTAGTTACTGTACTGCATTTGACAATAGTGAAAACTATTCTTTTTTGTGTTACCTTGGAAGCTTTAAGGTTTTAGCTCTGAGTCACAGGTGCTCTTGATCTGATTAGTGGCACAAGCACTACTAAAGGCAGTCAAGGAGGAATGAGGGTGATGAGCTGATACTGGGACATCTATCCCGATGAGAAGAATGTGAATGAATTCACATCAGAAGCGCTGCAACTTGGGGAAGGCCCATGCTTGTAACATCTGCACTACGGGCATGGCGGTCATGACATAAGCCTGCCGAGAAATACACACACACACACACACACACACACACACACACACACACACACACACACACACACACACACACACACACTCACTAGACGTTTTGCTGTATGGAAGTCTACATTCCCAAGGGGAGTGTATTAGGAGTACTCAAAACATTTCCTAGCTGCTCCTGAGTGACAACAATGAAAGGTATCATAGTTGTGGAGTCCACATAATGAAAAAGTAATAATTGCTTTCAAAACAGAGTTCTTGAAGTGAGTTCACAACCAGTTCAGCTAAACTGCATGAAATGAGAATAATCCACTTAAGGGCCTGGTGCATCTGATAGGAAAACTTTCTTTAAGCTGTTGCCCAACTTTATTTTTCACAGTAAAACTAAACAACAAAGCTACACGTGATCATTTTTAAGTAATATTAAAAATAACTACATACCAGACCCTGATCATGATATCTTGGGAGTACACATTGAAAAGGTTGTATGATGCAGGTTACTGACTTTGTATAGGGATGGATTTCAGCACCAATAACTGGACCAGTTTCTCCTGTGGTAGCATCTATGGCCATTGCACCGATAGTGATGGGAACAAGTCCTGCAATGTTTTAAACAATAACAGAAATATGTATTAGCTCATATATGAAGTATAACGAGCATTCTACAATTTCAATATTGGCAGGAACACAGAGCGAAACTCATATGGTCATGAGTAAAAAATACTTAGGTTTTAGCAAGGCAGTACACCTGAAAGCCATATAATGGCCTACAAACTAATAAATATTTCTTATGATTAAGAAATTCCTTACTCTTACAATGTAGTGAAAACTTCACCATTACATAATTACTACAAGGTAAACAGATCATTGTCCATTAGAGAATTGGCATGTTATACAGTGAGACATATGTACTTCATTGATCTGTTAAGTAACAAAAAGGACTTTAAAAAAACAAAAACGTCGCTATTTGAATGAATTTGACCTTGGGACTGTTTACAGTATTCTCACCAAGCTTCTTGCTAACTAAAAGAAATGGCTTTAGGGTTTTATTAGGCACTGGATGGCTGAAAAAATGTACATCTGCATTTATTTTCTGGGTGTAATTCAACTCATTTACTAAAAATACTGTTCAGCTATGAAAATTAAAACTTCATAACATACTTTAACATATGTGCCTTTCACTACAGCAGTATTTGAAGACACATCAGTATACAGTCTGTGTTGTTATTACTCACTGTAATTTCTTTCACTTTTTTACCCATATCACATTGCTCTTAGTCCTTCCCATCTTTTTCCTTTTCAAGAAAGAGTTTACAATCACATGATTGCTACTGTTACATGTCACTGAGTGTCCTTGTGTCATGTCTTCAGTCTACCACTATCTCCCACTGTGGTTTATTATTTTCAAGAACTATTTAAATAATGAATGGTATATAAGAAATGAAGCTTAATTCTTGCAGATGGAATACTGTTAACATTTCTATAGTGCTCCACTCCACTGCTGTGCATTTCTTTAGTCTTACTTTCTGTTCAACTGCACATGCACTGGTAACACCCATTAGCTCTTTGCTAAATATTCTACTTGCTTCAAACAGTTTCTCTTGTGTCTTTTTACTATTTATTTATTTTATTTATTTTACATTTGTTTACCGGGATAGTCCAACTGGATACATGTCCATTTTCAGTGAAGGCCCGGGGTGAAAAGCTCCACAAAGACAAACTTACATAGATTACACAGAAGTTAGCAAACAATTATAAAAACAAAGTGATTATATACAATGGTTAGTAGTGTTCACTAGTAGGGACTCACAATTGTCATGGACAGACAATTAAAAGTAAGAGACATCAGATTGGAAGCAGAGCTTGGTGATGTAGTTTCAACTTATGATAATTGCAGAATATGCTTTTAGTTTATAACTTAATCAGTGTTGGTACATGGGCATAGCCAATTCACTTTGAGATACTGTTTGAAGTTTTTTTTTGAAGAGACTTTTGGAGGATTGTAGGGTTATATAGTTTGGCAATGAATTCCAGGTTTTGCCAATGAAGTTGGCAAACAGGGATTTACCAGCAGAGTTATTAGCTTTGTGGGTTTGGACCAGTAGTTTATCGGCTGACCATAGGGATCTTAGATTGCTATATGGCTTAATAATATTTTTAAGTGAGGAGGTATCCTCAGGGTGGTACAAAATTTTGTGCGCTATTAAAAGTTGATTGAATTGAATTGAATTGAGCTGGGCAGTTCTAGCCACTATAGTTGTTTAATGTTCTGGCAGTGGTGGGTTCTATATGTGGAGCCAGTGGCGAATCTGGCAATATGATTGCAGCTATGGGACAGCTTACCTAGTTCGGATTTGTTGAGGTTTGAGAGTACAGGCGAGGCATATAAGAGAGTTGAGAGTAGGTGTGATTGGGCGATTGTAGTCCTAGCCAGTGGGGTTAAAAATGTCTTGTTTCGATACAGTGATCCAAGCTTCTCTTATTGATGGTCTGTATGGTTTTGTTGACCTGTAGATCAAATTTGAGATTATTGTCTATGATAACCCCTAGCAGTTTGGTGTGATTATCTGGGGAAATAGTGGTACCATTGTTAGATGTGACAGAGAATGAAAGTGTGATGGATCTACTAGTGGGAGAGAAGAGTAGAAGTTTAGTTTTATTGGGGTTCAGAAGTAGGCGTTGGTTGGTGAGCCAGTTCTCGATAGTGTTAAATGTATTTTGGGTTAAGATTTGCAAGTCGGATGGGGAGGTGGCTGAGCAGATGAGAGTGGAATCATCTGTGTATTGGATGCAGGTGGATTTAGACAGAGCAGTGTTGAGGTTGTTGATAAAAACAGAGAAGAGTAGTGGACCTAGTATGGACCCCTGAGGGACACCAAGTGTGAGAGGTAACTGGCTGCAGAGTTTGCCCTGCCATAGTACTGCCTGCTGTCTACCAGTCAGGTAGGACTGGAACCACTGGATAGCAGGCTTGTTGAGGGAAATAGATTTTAGTGAAAGAATGAGAAGTTCATGGTTGACCATGTCAAAGGCTTTTGATAGGTCAAGAAAGAGGGCAGAGGTTAGCCTATTGTCATTCCTGTTTTGGTTTATGGCAGTAGTAAAGGAAAGGAGGGCTGAGGTGGTGCTGTGGTATGGTCTGAAACCATGCTGGGAGTCGGATAGTAAGTTATTCTGTGAAAGGTATTGCATTAGTTGCTTGTGTACACATTTCTCCATTATTTTGGCTAGTAGGGAAAGAATGGCAATGGGTCTGTAGTTGGATATGTCTGAAGAGCTACCACCTTTATGGAGTGGGATGACATGAGATATTTTCCAGCGGGAGGGGATAGCATTTCCGGATAAGGTTCTGTTGATGAGGATAGATATGGGATATGCAATGACATCTGCAGCTATTTGCAGGTACTCTGCAGGGAGGAGGTCATCAGCGAGGGTGGTAGGTTTTAGATATTTTAGAAGTGTTTTGATAAAACTAGTGGATATTGGTTGGAAGCCAAATTCTGGGTGATTATTAGATATATTAGGCATGTGGTTTAAGTTAGAGGGGGTTAGTTGATTTGCTAGGGATTGGATTGTTTCAGTGAAAAAGTTATTAAAGGCACTATCTATTGTCTCTGGGAAACTATGGGTGTAGTTAGCCGGGTCGGGGTGAAGGAGTGACCTCAACAAAGTAGTTGATTTAAGCCTGCCCAGAACTTTTGAGGGTTGTTGTAGTGTTTTTGTAGGAGATTATGGTAGAAGCTTTTTTATCCAGTAAAATAGATTTTTTTGTATCATTCCTGAGTTGACGATATTTTAGACGGTCAAGTGGGGCTTTGGTTGTTCTCCAGCTGGCCCAGGCACTGTTTCTAGTTTTGATTTTTGCTTTGGTATCTTTTGTGAGCCATGGTGCTGTATTTGATTTAGTTTTTATTGTACGTGCTGGAGCATGGGAATCACTGATACTTAGGAATTTAGTGTTAAAGTGCTCTATGGCCTCCTCTAATGTTAGATTTTTTAGTTTTGATCAGTCAGCTGCTTTTAATTCATTTTGGAATATAGCAGCATCAAAGTTTTTCCTGTTTCTAAATGTTTTATATTTGGGCTGGTGAGGGTTTCCTGCCTTATGTTTTATTATATAGGTTAGACAATGGTCACTGAGGTCATCAGGGACAGTACCAGCTGTTTACAGTTGGGGTTGGTTATTAACTAGGATCCAGTCTAGAATACTTTCCTTGTTGGTTGGTTTGTTTATCCTAGTGGGAGAGGTTATGGTCTGTTTAACCCCAGATAAGTTTATATGAGTGAAGGGGGGATTGGAGGAGCAGGGGTGCTAGTCAGTGTTAAAATCACCAAGAACTATGGTTGCTTGGGGTTAGGTAGTGGATAACCAGTAAAGGACATCTTCTAGGGTATTTAGGTTGTTGCCTGGTGGAATGTATGCACAGACAATGTTCAAGTGTTTGTTTTGGTTAATCTGTAGCTTGGTTATGAGGAGTTCCGCATTATTGAACTGGGGGGGTTGAATGGTGTCTCTATTAATGGTTAGAGTATTTTTGTAAAGGACTGCTATCCCACCTCCTTTCCTGGTAGCGTGGTCTAACCGGTGAATATTGTATCCTGGAGGTAGTATCTCATTGTCAGTAGTACTGGGTTTTAGCCAGGTTTCCGTAAGACACATAATGTCTGGGGAGTGGGTTGCTAGGAGGGCGTGTAGGTTGGGAATCTTATTGTTAATACTTCTAATATTTAGGTGAAATGCTAGGAGGGAACTAGTGGGAGTATTCATGGGTAGCTTGACTGTGGGGGTTGTGGTAGGGGAGTGGAGGTTATTGGGTGTGGGTGGGCCAGGGTTGGGATGAATGTCTCCATGTGTTATAAGGTTATAGTGACAGGATATTCTGAGATTTAGGAGTTTGTTTATAAGCTTTATATAGTCTTTGTCTTTAGGATTATGCTTTGTGGCTGTAGAGGGGTGGTATTTTATAGAGGGTGTTATATTCGGTGTGCAGGGGAATGTAAAGTGTTTGGTGCTATGTGTGAAGTCGTGGGTGTCTGTTTGACCATTTGGGTAGTGAATACCATGGTCAAGTGTTTGTTCATAGGCAGTGAGATGGTAAAATAGAAACAGTATAGGCATTTGGGTAATTAGTGTTTTTTTGCTTGTTTGCATTTTGATAGGGGGCAAGTCAAATTTGATGGCTGACTGTGCTAACAGGGTGTGGAAGAATGAAAAAAAAGGAAATAGGTTAAGGGGGCAGGGTTGCTCAATGATATGTGAGATGCTGATTGGTACTTAGCAGGAGGGGAGTGGCAAAGTCTGGCTTAAATTTAGCACTAGTGGGGGCGGGTGGAATTTTGGGGGCATTTAGGGGAGCGGAGCAAGGCTAACACTGACTCTGAGAGTTACCTTGGCTTTTGGTTTGGTTTGTATGATTGTATGTAAGCAGTGTTGTTGGCTGTACTTTCATTTGTTTTATTCTTTTTTAATTTTACACCAATTTCCAGGCTAATTTTAATTGGATCCTAGGGGTAAACTAGCAAATGTAGTCAATAAGGAGGGAGCAAAATTACTTTACCAAATTAAAAAGTAAATGCTTGGGACTGGAACACTGTGTGAGTGTAAGGCTGATTCAAAGTAGTATAACCCAATCTAGTGGCATCTGGCTAGATCCCTTCACTGTTGTTGTGCACACACCATTAAGCCTCGACAGTTTACAAAAACTAAATTGTAGTTCACCTATTACAAGTGAAAAGCTGGAGGGAGTCAGGTTCTTGCTTCCCAGAGGTTTTACTTAGTTAAGATAGCCAGCTTCAGTGGAGAAGGTAGGAATTGCTTTATGCAGTGAATCCCAGGTGGGGGGGGGGGGTCACTCAGGAAAGAAACCCGTGCAAACTGAAAAATAAAGGTAAATAAGGCAGAATTAGTGCAAAGGTTACAAGAATGTGAAGTGGAGAGCATGCAAGGAATAGAGATGGAGAGTAAAATTAATTATATTGCATACATTATAATTAAAATTAATTATATTGCATACATTATAATTAAAACTGATTATAGTGCATACAGTATCCGCTCTGTAAAACCACATCATAGTATGTCACTGGCTCTTTATAAAGACCATAACACAAGTGTGTGAGTCAATCAGCATGCAATGGCATTACACTTGATAAAAAGATAAACTCAGTTTTTTGAAATAAGGTCACTCTAAAAATGTCTAGACCAAAACAACTACAGTGATGATCCACTGTGATTTATTCACCCAAATAACACAATTCACAGTTCATACTATCTTCTTCTTTCAGCTTTTTCCCGGTTAGGGGTCGCCACAGCGGATCACCTTGTCCGCACATTGAATGGCAGTGGAGTTTTACGGTGTCGAGTTGCCAGCCCGGCGCCCAACCTTCCACAGAAGGCACACTCACACGCACACCTAGGGCCAATTTAGAGCGTCCAATCCACCTGCAGCATGTCTTTGGGATGTGGGAGGAAACCGGAGCACCCGGAGGAAACCCACGCGACCACAGGGAGGACATGCAGACTCCGCACAGAAAGCACCCCAGCTGAGGATCGAACCGGAGAACCTCTTGCTGTGAGGCGGCAATGCTAACCACTGCACCACCGTGTCCGCCCATAATTCACAGTTCATACTATAAAGGTGACAAAAGTGCATGTTTCGGGTCTGTGGTGCTGTTCTGTTCCTGACACTGGATTTGATCTTGGGAAACAAGAGAGAAAACATTATATAGATACTACTATGTACTCATTTTACACCTCTCAACCTCTTAGCACAAGAAGTCTGGACAAAGCCAAAATAGTGGGAACAAAGGCTTAAAATCAGGGACCGAATTTAAATATTGCTCTTATACATGCTGGAAGTTGCTAGAATAACAGGTTTTGCATTAGCATATATTGTTTGAAGTAAATGAATTCTGAAACTTCATCTGTCATTATTTAATTAGATCAGTCCTCAATGACTTGCAGGACAACTACAAATTTTATGTGGAACAGATATAAAATAGGCAAAAAAGTGAGGGCATTCTATGAACATCAGTACATTTGAGAGGTGCATCTTTGGCACATCTCTCAACTGTCCAGATTTCTGCAGAATGTACAGAGTTTTGCCTCATATATTTGATCTACTCTTTTTAAAATGTGTGTTTTTCTGGCAAACTACAGAGGACTGAAGTTAATAAATAATCACATGTATTTGAGTTTCAGACTTCATAGCCTTCAGAAAATGCAAGCTAACACAAAACCTGTTTTTCTAACAACATTATAAGTTTAAAATAAAATATAGAAATATAGAGCCGACCAACACAGCTACAAGGTAAAATGTTTAATAAAAAACACAGCAACCTGCTGCTTCAGCAGACTTACAATAAAACATTTAAAAAAACAACCATTTAAGTATAATACAACTACCAGTCACTGCTCAGCTATTACATCACATTACAGTAGTACCCAAGTATAAGCATTTAGAGAAGTAAATTCCTTTTCTTTAAAACAGGTTTAATTGAAATACGTCCATTAAGACCTGGGGGGTTGTCAGCATTTAGGCTGATAATCCACTTCAACTCTGAGAATTCTGTTAAATTAACCAAATCACCAAATCTCAGGCTTTCACGCAGCACTTCCAATACTGCAAACCTGAATCTATGATCATTCCCATTTTCTGTTATGTCTAGCAAGTGCATTAGCTTGTTTACCTTCCTGATTTCACCTTAATGTTCCAAAACTCTCTCTTTTAAACTACGATTAGTTTTTCCTACATAGTAACTATCACAGGTAAGGCAGAGAGCACAGTAAACAACATTCAGAGTATTGCAACTAGCACAGCATTTCAATTATATCACCTTATTAACAGATTTTAAATGAACAGTAGATCCATTGCAAATAAAATCACATGCAGAGTAGCATCAACATGAAAAAGTATCAAGTCTCTCAGTCTTAAACTTAGATTTAACACAACAGTTCCTGAATTAATTAATAGTGGATATAAAAAGTTTGAAGTATATAAAACATTAGATGAAGTTTTTGCCGTCAGGGAATCAGTTGCATGACCTTATTTTTCTGCACATAGTGAGAGTCCTGAGCAGCCGACAAGAAATGCACAAGTGGTTAGGATGGCTCTTACATATTCAGTAATGCTGCTGAATTGTGTAAAGTTTTTAAAAAACACTGGTCAGTACTGTTAATGGATGATACTGTAGCAGAGATAGTTGATCCTGTGCCTAGTTTTCTTTTAAGAACAATCTTTCCTTGAAACGACAGCTTTGCTACAGGAACTGCTGTGTTAGTCTAAGTTTAAGAATACTGGAAAATTGCCCCTACCAGAATAGGAGAAGAACACCCTAGGGTAGAACTCCTGTAGATTTAGTCATTTGATTTGTAGGGCTCTTGTTCAGCCTGTGCACAATCTCCCAAGGTAATGAATGAGGTGGATTTTGGTGAGAGAGTAATAATTCAACAAATTCAGAACTGTAAGGATGATCTTGAGTCTGAGGTGAATGGAAATCTCACAATAGCATGAAGTACGTTATTTTTGTAATGTTTTGGTGCACACAACTAGATCTTCTGGATGTCTGGCATTGGCTCGCCCTAGTCCCTGATTTTAGAGAATGTGCCCGATTTTATATAATATATGTATATGCATACACTTTTTTTTTGCTTCTGGGTAAACCACTGAGGATTACAGGCAGTCAAAATGTTACGTATTAGAGTTCCTTGTTTCTTATTCCTCAGAAAATATTTGTTAATACAAAATCTGTTGTTCTACTAATTAAACAAAGTTGCTGAACATTAAAATGCTGGCCTTTCTATGGGGATTATGGCAAATGGCAATTCTTTGCTCATTATTCTGACTTTGCAGGATTACTGTGATTTATGTAAAGCAACCTGCATTACTTTAGTGAGTAGCTATTGTTTCCATGAAACAAAGTTGAAATGTTATATGCCAGTTGTCATTTTAAGCTGTAGCTTTTGGAGGATGATAGTCATTAGAAATTAATCAATCCTCTTGTTTCCTCAGTTTAGCAGTCACAATCTTACTTTGCAGGACTAGAGGGCATTTGCAAGATTGATGTGATTTGTGTGAAGCAACTTGGAATACCTAAATGTGTTTACTGTTTCCATAGAAAAAATGATGAAATATAATACAAGACCATTATTTTTTGCCAAAATTGCTGTGTATGTGTGCATGTGGGAGGATCTATCTGTAGAGTGTAACTTACCTTCCTCATTTGAAACTGTGCTTTACAGTATTAGTGTGCAGTTGAGAATTAACATGCTTTATGTGCAGCAGCTTGAAATTCTTTAATGTGAGGGGAAATGTTTGTATAGTGCAAAGGTGTACTACATTACATGACCATCCTTTCTTATCTCAATTTGATGTCTGCATTGTACACAGGAGTGACTATAAGAGTGACTATAAATGCCTGGTGGGAATTGTCTCAATGAAAATAACTTACTCTCTTGTGATTTGCTCAGTTTAAATCATCTTTAAAAAAAATAAGACATAAAATACATCACAGAGCATCTAGACTTTTGCTGCTTCTGGGATGTGATGGTCCACACACTCTAAAGCTGTATAAGTACATTCAGACACAGGCCTAGTGGGTGGCCTCTGTCTGAACCCCAAATAGTCTAAAACGGGCTCATCTCAGAAGTGTGCATAGGAGGTTATTGAAGTTTGTGTGGGAATTGGGATACAAAATCTTTATTTCTTTAATTTACCTCCCAAATGTCAGTGGTGAGCTTAGGTCTCTACAGTCTGTGTTGGGATGTTAACAATGTGGTCATTATTTCTTTAACCTTCTTCATAAACTTCAAAGGTATGCACAGAGGCTCACTGTAGCTTGTATAGAGCAGTGTACTGTCTAGGAGTAACAGGTTGGAAGCATCACCAAGATAATTTTTGTCACTTTTGTCACAACCAAACATCACTGCATATACAGATGGCTACTTTGTGTAGGAGTATAACAAGGCAGACATGCTGTAGATATATATCTAACAGCAACAGTTTGAAATATATTATATTCTCTTCATTTTTCCAAATTAATCTCAGTCTGTCATGAAAGAGGTACACACATCATGGTTGTGTTTTAGGAGTAGGGGAGAAGGAATGCTCTGTATTTGTATGACAGCAACAAATTGAACTATATCTCTGTGGCTAACTCTGTCTTTACTTTCATTCCAATCTAACACCAGTAGGGGATGTACAGAAGATTACTATCATATTTATTTATTTATTTACTTATTTTTGGGTGGGGGCAAGGAGACATGTACTGTTCCCAGATAATATGATTTATGTATTTTCACATACATTTATATTAGTTTATACTGCGGTGGTGGTGCTGCAGTAGCATTTTCGCCTCACAGTATGATGTTGTCCTGTTCGATTCTCACCTAGAGCATCTTCTGTGTGGAGACATGGGTACCTTCATTGAAGATTGTGCATCAGAGCTGTCAACTCGGCACATAAAAATCTACTGCCAATCATTAGCGGACCGGAGTTCCACTGTGGTGACCCCTAACCGGGAAAAGCGAAAGACACAACAACAACAACAACATTGTGAATCACTATTTTGTCAGTTTTAAGCATTAAACCTTTGATAAAACTCATTTCTAATTTGGAAAGCATGAATTTCTTTTCGTTTGATATTTGTGTAGGCCATTGTTGGATCAGAAGTTAGGACAAAGCTCCAAAATGTACCTCAGAGCATTTTGAACCCCTAAGGCTTCTAGAAATTTAGCAGTCCCCTGTGGGAGTTTAGTCAGTTAGAATCTGTTAAAAGGATCCATGTCATATGGAGGCCTTATAGTACACAGACACCCAGCTTAATTCAGTTACTTCCTCCGTAGTTATTCAAGTACAGTTCTAGTCAATTAGAGCGCGTTGATACAGAAAAAAACAAAGTTGAAGAGTAACACTGAATTTCTTTCTTTAATCAGGATTATTGCTCAGATCATCATTGGATGAAAAGATTATATTAAAAAATTTTGAAATGCACCTCAAAGCATCTAGAATCCTGATGGACTTAAGGAGCCTAACAGCACCCAGACCCCTGGCATTTATTCACATATCTCTGGCACAGTTATCAGAGTGCAGTCTTCCCTAGTTAGAATATGCTGAATGAATGATTGAATAAACAAATACAGGAAAACTTAAAAGTGTAAGACAAATGAGAGAAAAAGAAGAAAAATGTAATCTGTCTAGTATGACTAGGCCAGGACTCGGGGGAAATATTGGGTTGTGAGATATTTGTGTGGGGGTGTACCATGGAGCCCTTTAAATAGGGTACCAGTTTAGCCAAGAGCTATGATGGTCTTGGATAAAGTATATGGTTAGCATTAGGGGCAGGGGGCTAGGTTAGGATTAGCACTCATTAATAAGGATAGGCAACCTTACCACCTTACTCATATGTGTTAACTCTAACCTTTACCCTGTCCCTGCATCTAACTCCAAACCTACACCTTAACCTAGAAAACACCCTTTCCAATACACACACACACACACACACACACACACACACACACACACACACACACACACACACACACACACACACACACACACACACACACACACACACACACACACACACACACACACACACACCAGTAAAACATTTCCTAGTCCTTCTTCTGCAAAACCCAAAATTTGTCTATAGACAACAGTTTAACTGGTATAAACACAAACTCAGATATATCGCACCCACATGCAGACACAGACACTCAGTAATGAGTAGAAATACCCAGACATTTACACACACATAAGCCACTCTCCAAGCAAAAAAGAAACACCTTAAAAATAGGAAAAGGTAATAAACCGATTCAACCCCAACCACTGAGTCCTGCAGACAGTGAAAAGCTGTACACCACAAAGACAATAACAATGCAATACCCAGAAGCTTTGCTAAAGAATAAAAGTTTTCAACTGTGGAGTTTTACTTTGACCTGCAAACAGCTGAACAGAAAATCTTAAAATACGGAGAAAAAAACAACCATAAGAAACAAAGGAGCATAACTACTGCATGGCAATGATTCTTGTGTGAAACAAAATATAAACCAGGATGAAAAGACTAAAATTACAATTTGGACTATCACCTAGGAAAAAATGCAAATCATACCATGAGGAAAAAATCCATACAGTCTTTCAGGGACCCAGTCATAATGCTGCTTGTTATACAAGTTAAATGGCAATAACAATTTTTGTGTTATGGTATTATACACCAAGAAAAAAAGCTTATATCTTTTTCTTCTTAACAATTATTTGATTAGCACTGATATAAGATCAAGTTCATCTAGAAATTTTAAGCATGAACTTAACTCATTCACTATTTCATAGTGATTGCTGATTAGCACTGCCTGTGGGATAGATTTTGAAGTTATCGTAAGCAAAAGCATCCACCGAGCTCAAACTAAAATTGAGAGCACAACATACAATAAACCACGAGTTGCATTCATTTATAATATATTGGGGATTAAAATTAATAAATATGTCACTGAGATTTGATGTTTTCCTACAACAGGATGAATCATTTGATTCTCTCTCTCTCTCTCTGAAAGCCTATATGATATCCTTAGCAGACAGATTTGAAATATGCACTTTCTCTAGCAGCAGTGTCCTCATAGTCATTGAGATGGATATCATATTGTTTGTGCAATGCTGTCAATGCGTATGTTATCAGGGTTTGTATCACATGTATTAATACTGTACTGTACCTCTGCCATCTGCATCATCCATTGTTCCTGCAAGTGGCATTAGCTGATTGGTTTCCTCATCATACTCGACTCCTAATATTGGCACCATCATTCCTGAGCCCCCAGGGTCCGGGATTTCTATTCCAGCAACTGCAGGAATCATGCACTCAGTACCAGGATATGGTATCATTCCTGTCACGTAAAAGTGTTAGGTGAGGAAGTGCTTAAAAATAATCTGTTCACAATTATAGCAAAATGAAGCGTTATGTTTAATATTTATTTATATGCCATATCTCACAGCAAGCATTTTAGAAAAACAGTTTTTATTCACTATAGATGCATATTCCAGTACCTTTGGTATGGACTCTCAATTTATTCCTTCCTTCTTCCAGTTTATGAAATGGACAAATCAAATAAATGTAAGAAATAGATTACAAATTGTTAGGAAAAGGACAGAGGGGAGTAAATGGATATTATTTCTTCCTTTTTAAATAAATGACTAATGGAGTTATGGATGTAAACCACTTAAAATGAGTTTCAAAATGGATCTAAGAAAAAGGATGTGAAAAGATCACAAACAGGTCTAAAAATGAATTAATACATTAGCTAAAATGCAGTGAAAGCATTACTTTAAAACCACATTAAATAAAATGTAGTGAAGGCATTACTTTAAAACTTTGTGAAATAAAATGCAGTGAATGCATTAGTTAAAAACTATATTAAAGTGTAAAGCAAACAGTAAGTATAATGGTGATTCAACAAATCATTCATAACCGGATAAGAGCAAATTAATAAAAACTATCAATTAATTAGCAGAATCTGTCTTTCTTGATGCAAATCTACAGACTGAACTACATGGCAAAAAATCGGGTCTATATTAGATCATCGAATATTCAGTTCAGCGAACAGCATTTCAGTGCACTTAACATCGAACATGCCATTCATCAAACTGTTCATACTGAGATCGGGGTATAGTGAAGGTCAAAAAATGTGCCCTTTCCTCACTGCATTGTGATCTTGGAGTTGGTATATATAATTAGTGGGGGCTGTGGGGGACACAGTCCCCCACCAGAGCGGAATTCAATGAACAGCATTTCCAATGAAATGCTGTTTGTTGATGTGGGTTTTCACTGATTTAATATATAGACTCCAAAAAAATCAGTGTATGTTAATAGGGGTCTCTAATTGTGGCAGTAGTTTTTCAGGGATTTGTAATACTTTTGGAAATTATATTTTTCTAGATTTTATTAACTACGTAGGTTTCATTACAGTGAGCATGCCACAACATTCTGTGTTAAAATATCTTATTGAAATTTAACTGCTGCATAAATTATAGCATGCTTTGATGAGGGTGGAATGAAACATTAAATATCTTCTTTATACAGCAAATGGATTTCCACCAAAAATGTTAGTGAACTGAATTTGAGAGGTAATTTAGATTTTCATAACATATACTAAGAAAAGCTGGTTCATTCTATTAATTTAGTCTAAATAGTAATAATGTGAACATGATTTATAGGAAAAATAGCCATCTAAACTCAGAGAAGAAAGAGAGACTTTTTTGAGTGTTGTCTACTGTTCTGTATTAATAAATCTGAAAGGAATCTAGAAAACATACTTCTGTCATTAGGAACAAGCTTTCAAAGTTATCTGAAGTGCCATATTAAATGAATATATTATCTTTAAAAATTTTAAGGCTGTCAACAAAGAACTGATGCAAAGAGTGGAGTTCCTAACAAGACTAAGGGTACTTCATATTTACCATAGAGAAGTAGCAATCCACAGTATTATGACTTCAATGCATCTTTTTGACCTCAGAATAAAAATGATCTGGTAAAACACAAAGAGAGCAAGGAAGATAATTGTAAGATATCATAAAGCATCACCAAGCTGATGAACAATACTACTCTGTTTAACATTCAGATCTAGAATTTCCCAGGCCTTTCAGTAGTGCCTTCGTTGAGGAAATGCTTTTTTACAAAAGTGCATTGCAGTGGGTTATACTATGTTAATCTGATTTCTAGTAGATTAGCTTTGTTAGAAATGATCATCAGTTCATTGCACCACTGTTGTTACAATCAAATTGTAATAAGGAAATGAAAAATGTGAGCACTTCGATTAAACCTACCTAAGCTGCCTCCATGGCTTGCAAGACTCGATGCAACCTCCTTCTGTCTTTCAGTGTTATGCATGTTGTGAATAATGTGCTGGAAATTTCTTGTTGCTGCTTTTTCCATTTCTTCTACAGCAAGTTTCATACATCTTTGTTCCATCATTGCTTTATCCTCTGGCAAAGACAGACCCATAATAGCAGCATCCCTATAGTCTTTTAATGCATCTATTACTTTATTCTGAGAAGCAAGCAAATGTGCATCCAGCAATGCATGGTAACCTCCTGCACAAGGTACCATTTTACCTAAGTGAAGGCAAGCTCCCTGAATTCGAATTGCTTTCCCACTGAGTAATTCTGAGCTGGAGTCTCCAATTAAAAATGGTTTAGTAGATCCACTCTGTAATCCTCCAGATGGGACCACATCTCCTTAGATGACAAATGAGATGTGAAAAACAAATGATTATTACACGATTCACCATGTATACTTATATTATTAGTGCTCAGAATGTTCTATCACTATTCATTTTTTGTAGAACATGTACAGTTATGGCACAGAATTTTACTTCATCATTCATTCATTCATTCTTTGGTCACTTTTCTTAAAAAAAGTGAATAGCCCATTGAAAAGATATGCTTTTGTCAGCCTTCTTTGCTTATGTTTATTATGTGGACACTGGTGAAGAAATAAGTGGAAGTAGATGAATTTAGTGTTTTTATGCAGTTAGTAAACAGAGTTTGTGTGTGTGTGAGTGTGTGTGTATCTGTGTGCGTGAGTGTGCGTGTGTGCGTGTGCGTGTGTGCGTGTGTGCGTGTGTGTGTGTGTGTGTGTGTGTGTGTGTGTGTGTGTGTGTGTGTGTGTGTGTGTGTGTGTGTGTTTTGGGGGATTAAGGAAAGATGACGAAACTTTATGCTGGATCAGCAAAGATTTTGTCTGTCATTTATGAGTGTAAGAGACAAAGTGCACCATGAAGTTATGGGGCCCCATTCCCTAGACACAGTGACTTGATCTGCTGCTCATACAGTATCCCACCTTCTGTTAGATGCTGTCCAATATCATTATTAATTAATCCTTCCCTTATTTCTCCTTGAGAAGATGAAGACACTTACTTCCATCCTTCTCTGGCAGGCTACCCTCCATTTCTTAATCTGAATCTTCATGCCTGAAGCAGATGGCATGGCATTTGACAGGTCATATTATCCTTGAATGTGTCATGAGTTGTGAGAATAATTTGTCTTTCAAAAACAAAGCCTCATATTAGCTTTGCATAGCTATATCATGTTTATTTCATGGCATGGTCATGACCAACTACCATTAGTCAAAGAATTACAAACCCTAATTTCTTCTGAGCTGCCCATGAAAAGCATATTGTGATATATTAACAGACCTGATTGCTAATGGTCTAAGCACATTATCTTATCTAAATAGGCTGCCGGTTTGCAGCTCTTTGTCCAGTTTTAGAGCTTTGCATGATAAGATTACAAATCCTACACAATCATCTAAATGTCTGGTGATCACTGGACCAAAGAAAATCTCTCACAAGGCATGGGCATTCGCTTTAATTACATAACTATGCTCATTCACTTTAATTACAAAACTATGCTTTTGATGTTGAAATGGTTGTCCAAATGGGGACTAATTTTCATGCAGGACACTGCAGCTGGAATGAGGGAAGTACACTAGTATTGCTGAATGTGAAAGTCTGCTCAAATGAACTCTCTGATTTGCAGTCTGATGTGGGGCTATGAATCCAAGGGGAATAAATAATCATTCCAGTACAATACAAAGGAAAGCAAATCTAATATCTGTACCAAAAAAATAATAAACATTTCTACTACATTTTGAATGTATTCAACCAGTTTTTTTACACATACACAGCACCTGCCAAATGGCTGAATACTCTTACTTATCCTCCCAGCTGGACCATTAGTTCCACATGGCAGCAGCTAAGTATTCCAGGACTAGATGACAGCCCCATGGGCCATTCACTCCTGGTAGGTAGAGTAATTGGCCTACCTGTTCACCAGTAGCAAGAGCTGGATACATACCTCTCAACTGACCATATATTTTCAGAATGTCCAGATTTTTGCCATATATTTTTGGTCTGTTCCTCATAAAATCTGTGGTTTTCTGAAAAATCACTGAGGAATGAAGTCACTAAATAATGACATGCATTTGAGTTTGACTTCATATGCTCCAGAAAATGCCTGCTAGCACAAATTTTGTTATTCTATTGACTTTCTAAGTTTATAAGAGCAATATTTAAAATCTGTCCCCCATTATTGTTTTAGGCTTCATCCAGATTTCATGTGCTAAGAGGTTGAGAGGTATGTCTAGATGGTACGCAGCAGGTCAGACTGCTGTTCTTGTGGAACAGACCAGCCATATTTCTTGAAGCTCCGCCCCCTATTATGACAACTAGCTGAGTTCCACTGCATGCTGCCTACCACATGAAGCATACCTCCTGATGTTGACTTCACTTGCATGATGACAGTGTGTGTGCTTGAAAGACACAACCTCCTTTAGTATAACACCAAATTCTCCATCTAGATGTCACCCATGAGGCTACCCACAGCCACCTCTCTCCCTAAAGAATGGATGAAATGACAACAGCCACTTTCTCACATTCTCCTCTGCCCGACTCCTCTGACACCTGGACCACTAGTTAGACTTGGGGTAGTTGGGTCATGGTCAATGATTTATTCCACTACACCACAGAGCAAAGATAAGCTACCACTGTTTTAAATTAACTGTATATACCTCATCAATCATGCTAAATTTCAGAATGGTCTTAGGCTGTGAAGCTGCCTCTAGAAGTTCTCCAAAGCACATCAATTATCCCAAGGAAAACAGTGAAGCAAACCACAGGGGAGAGTAAATATGCCTGAAGGCAATGGCCATGCTTTGTATAGTTTAAACAATGACACACATCAGCCATATTACATCTGACTGCAATTGTTGATATAGTTGCATATATAGTTGCATATATGTAATTGTGTTACATATTTTATATACAGAAGGAGTACCAAATTGCTGAAATTCATTATTTTGAAAAGATAAATGCAAAAAAAGAAAATAGCAGAAAATTATATATTTTGGGAAACAAAATTTTAAAAGGAAAACATGTTTTATGTATGTTTAAATGAATAATTATTGCCTTTGGAGGAATATACACACCACAAATTTCTAATTAATCAAAAAGTCACTTAATAGTCACATAGTGGAATATCCCCTTAAGTAATATTGTAAAAGCTGAAACAGTATTCTTGATGAAAACTCTCAATGAACATTCCTTAGTGCTTTATTAACAGTTAGAAACATCCTTTCCTGCAGTGACATTTGTAAAAGCTGATTGAGATTATTTCTGTATTTTTGTTTCTGCCATCTGTACAAGAATAACATCACTTGACAATATGGAACAAAAAAAAACATTTAGAATTAGTGAAATGACAGGATAAAATTGAAAAATAAAAGGAAAAGGAGTCTAGATTGTCATAATGGTTAAGAGCTTTAACTGACAGATATAAGGTACAGAGTTTGATTCTGATCTCTAGTTGGGCTTGGGGAATGTTATAATAGTTAAGGTGTTTACCACAGTCACAAGATACAGGGTTTGATTCTCACATTTGAAAGAGAAATTGGCTTGGATTAAAATGGCCCACAAATGCAGCTAGCCTAGTATTTACCTACGAACCTATGAAAGAAAAAGCGTAGTAAAGCAGCAGTCACTTGTACAGTTTCAGGTACTGTACAAACACATCATCAGTTGCGAGCCATCTTAAAGCAACTTAAACATGCCCAGAATAATTCATCACTGTATTTGTACTAAAACTGAAAAAAGACTGAAGCACTAATGTGATTTAGTGGGCCCAGTTCCAAAAGACTTGCTCGCATTCTAAGTGACTTACTCCGATGTAAGTCTGTCCTAATTCTGAAAGACTTGTTCTTGGTATAAGTGACTTTAGCGTAAGCCCTATCTTTAAACAGGCTTACACCACGGGCCAGAATCCAAAAGATTTGATCTCGGAGTAAGTCACTTTCTTTGATGGCAAGTCATTTGGAATCTAGCCCAATTTCTTTTATTGGACCAACACAGCTTTTGCAATTACTCAAGCCCAAAGATTCAGAGTTACACACAAAGTGACTGACAAACCATTGGCAGTGAATTTTTTCCAGTTCGATTATTCTTTATCTGACATCTCACTTATGGTTCTTCAAGAACATTTCACTACATCTTTAGAAAGAAGAACAAGAAGAGTAAGCAAAATCAATTGTTCAGTCTGACAGCAACTGCATTTTTTATGAGATACTATAGCACTTAACAGGTTCTAATATGGAATGCCAAACAGCAAAACTCTGGATTTCAATAGTGCTGAAAACTAATGCCTGACAGAAAGAAGGGAAAAAAGTGTGTAAGTGTTTTTATGGAAAGGAGGAGCAAACCCCCCAATACACCCTATAAAATTGTGTATACCAGCTCTACTGTTGTACCAACTGGAGGAAGGGAGAAGTCTCACAAAACAAAGGGAATCACTGACAGCGCATACTTACAAGTCATGCAGGTAATACTTTTCTATGAAAAACAGCAATGAGCATTGTACTCCTTGGTAACTACTTTACAATGCTGACATTTCAGAATGCTGATCTTCATATAGTCATGACCATATGATCAACATTCCAAAATGTAGATAAATACAGAAGCACCAAACACTGTGTTTCTGCAGGAGGGAGGGGCTGGGCAAGCTTTATCCCCACCCCTTATGCTAATTAAATAAACCAACTCTTATTTCACACTACCATGGGAAAAGAAGCAAATTCCCCAATCCTTTCTGTACCTCTATATCAGTATAAACAGTCTCACATTTCAGAATGTCAATCATATGGCCTCGAACATATGAGGTTCTATGTTCTTAAATGTCAAGAAACTGAAAGGGACCCACTCCTTGGTGTCTTGTACTGCATGCTATTGACATTAGGGGTGTTTTACCCTTGGCTTCTTGTGTATAGACCAACTTAAGAGCAACTACCACGTAGCCAAATAAGGTATACTGAAGAGCAGCAAATGGCCCTAGGAGACCTTTTTAATCCTAGCCATGTTTTCCAGTATGTAAATGACAGAATAAATTACTCAGGGCTGTACAGCTGGGTGGCTGAGCATTTACAAGCTACTTCTGTCTAATAGGGGCAAAGGAGCGAGTCTAGGGATAAATTTCTGATACCCCAGTCATTGGTCCAGGTCGCTTTTTAATAGAATCAGGGACAAACTTTGCTTCACATGTATGGAAAGCCTGTTCTAGAGAAGGGGTAATCTCTTAAACTCGTACCTGTTCCTCCAACATGTTCTGTTTATGTTGCAAATAAGGTTGAGTTCCTTCAGTCGGGTACTTCAGATGTTGCTAGACTTGCAGATGTGCAGCAAGTCCATCAGTACTGGATGAGATGTAGATCACCTCTTAGCAGTCTATAGGAGACTAAGTATAAAGATAAGGCTTTGAGATAGATAGGCTGTGTATTTCATGTGGTTCATGCCTTGTATTTTTTTTTTTTGTTTTTTTTTTGTGAGAAACCTTCAGGGTTTTCCACTTGTTATATATGCTTGCTCAGGTAGCTACCAAAGGAAGCATTGTGCTCAGTGGTTGGTCTAATGAGGGGTGAGTACAATGGGACAGTGATGTCTTTGGACCTGAATGCTATACCCTTGCATATAAGTTGCACAATACAGAATGATTCCCTTACAACAATAGACACATGTCAGTCAAAGACCAAGTCACTGTCTACATATGTTCCCAAGTTTTTTAGCACTGGGTCTACTCTTAGGGATATATTGTTTACATGGTAATTACCAGGGGTGGCTATCTTTCCAAAGGATACTGTTACATATTTTGGCATTCAGGTTTATACCATGGCTCTGGCACCAATTATTAGATTGTGCAAAGCCTCATGGAGGATATAATGTCCTTGAGAGATTCTGTGTTTGCAGTCGCTCACAAACTTGATCAAGCAGAGGCCTTTGATGTTAGCTTTAACTTTGGAAAAGTAGATACCATAAAGAAGTTACCTCATTACTGAGCCATGATGGACAACACTTGTGTCTGACCTTTTTGTGGAGGTAGAGTCCCCTATCTTGACTTCCTGTGTCCTATATGTGAGTTATTTAGCTATCCAATAGCTGGCATATGGTTTACTCCTAGTTTTATGAGTTTGCCTACAATGTCTGAATGGGGAATAGTGTCACATGCTTTGGCCAAGTCAAGATAGTCAAGGTATGCCATTTTAACCTTGTCCATAGCTTTGGTGACTTTCTCAAAAGAGTCCACCAGGTTGAGTAAGCAAAGTCTGCCTTTAACAAAACCAAACTGTATTGGATATAGTGTCTAAAGGTTTCCTATGCCTTTGTTTATAATATCAATAATAATTGTTCCCATGGCTTTACATATGAAACGAGTCAGTCGTATACATCTGTAGTTATCCAGGTCAGTAGATGGCCTGCCTTTGTACAGAAAGATAACTGTTGTTGTCCTCCATTCACTAGGCACAAAGCCAGTTAGGAGACTAAGGTTGAACAGTGATTTTTAGATGGTTCAAAAAGATATGTCAGACAGTGTGACTGATGGTCAATAAAGACTGGAAAGCAAGTAGCTTAGCGTATAAAAACTTTATTCCATGCTTTTGTCTCAACAGAACTTCTTCAGAATAAACAATAAAAACCAAGTCAAAGCAACCACAGTAATATACCTAGTTTAAAACTATGTAAGCCAATAAAAAGTTCAAAGCAATTAGTCAATTAAAAGCACACTTACATTTTTAAAAGCAGCCTGCACTGAGGAGTAGAACTGTCAGGGAACCACAGAAAATAAATCAAACCTTCCTAATAGTAAGGTTCCTACATTTAAGAAAACATTTGATGTTGATTGGATTGTTAAAATGTTCTAGGTCACTCTGTTCTGTTCAATTAGTATTAATAGACCAACATATGGTCCCTCCCCTTTTTTTTCTCTTTCTGTATTGCTGTAGTTATAAACACAAGAGACTGCAATTCAGGTATAACATATATAGGTATTAGAAGCTTATGCCGATAAAGCAACTGGGTTAATTGGTGAAACTGACTCCTTATTTTCCAATAGCTAGTGGTTTACACAATAGTACATACAAATCCACTGTAATTGCCTGATGGACTTTTTATGTTCATATTTGTTTGAGTTACCTTAGAAATGCTTTACTGTTTGTATATGCTACATTTAAAGCAGAAGTTATTTATGTATGTTTTTGGTGTGTGAGATGGTGTTAAAGGGTGGTTTAGTTAATTTATTAACTAAACATGCTGGAGGGATAAGTTCCTGACCCAGAGACTCCCCAGACTCTGGAATAGACTGCCCATACATGTCAAGCAGAGTGCCTCTTTGGCACTCTTCAAAAGGAACCTTGATGATTGGATGGGAGAAAGGAAATTCACCCCGGGGATCACGTCAGTCACCCTGCTAGACAGGGGTCCAGGGAAGTAAATAGTGTGGGAAGAAATAGCCAGGGAATTGTTATGTCTAGGCTTGTATAGGCCCTAGGTCCGATAGCCTAGTATCAACCTATAAACCTATAAACCTAAAACTGGAACTTTAGGTTCCATGTATGTATGTTTTCTTAGTTATTGGTTTCAGAATTTGTTTCTAAAGATTTTTGACTCATCCATGATACATAACTTCATGAATTACTTCAAGTCATTATACTTGGAAGGTATTGTTGATGCTCTAAATATAACTTTAACAAATGATGATATATAAATGCTTATCATTAAATATTAATGGCTTAAATAACAATGTCAAAAGAGCTAGTTTAATTAAATTCATTAAAATGCACAGAGCTCAGATAATCTTCTTGCAGGAAACCCACTTGCTTGAAAAGGATTTGCAAAAATTATCATTTAATGGTTTTACAGTTCTCACAGATTCCTTCTTTAGAGCCAAAAGGAGAGGTACTCTTATACTATGGAATAATACTTATACACTTCCTAAAATTTTAAACACCTTTTCAGATAAAGACGGAATGTTAAGCTTAGTAGTGCTAGAAGTTAATAAGAAATTCTTCACACTGGTAAACTCATATTGGATTCCTGGTTTAGGAACTAAATATGTGAAGAAATACTTGGATCTCATTACTTTACATGCAAAGGGAGAAATTTTTCTGGCGGGAGATTTCAATTGCTTATCAGATGAAGACACCTCTAAAAATAGTAAGGTTAAACTAACAACACAAGATATAAAGGCAAACAGTTTTATAGCCTTAATGAATTTTAGAGACATACATAATTTAAGAGTTTAAAATTCACTTCAATATATTCATTATTCTTTCCAATTTGGCACACAAACTAATATTGATAAGATTTTTGTGTCTAACACTCTTTACTCTAAAATAAGTGATGTTGCAATACAGTCATGTCCACTCTCTGACCACAATGCCTTTTTGTTCAGCTTGACTGTGAAAAAAAGATGATATGATCATTTTTCAAAGAATCCCAGCCTGTGTTACTAAGTTAAAAGGTTTTAAGGAGTGGTTTTAAAAGAAATAAATGCATTTATGGAAAACAACAATAATGGTGAAGTAACAGATATCATACTCTGGAATGCATTAAAAGTTCACATCTTTAGTGGAGTTAAATTTGGTATTTTCAAAGGAGAAAGGAATGGGACACGGAACTTTCTGATTACAAGCCAAAATAGATAAGTTGAAACTAAATTTAAAATCAAATAATAAAGCAGTGCTTACTTTAATTTCTAAACTAAACCACAAATATTTAGAAATATTGAACCATAAGGTTGCTATAAGCTTAGAAACGATTAAACTGCAGTCCTATTCAGTAAACCCCAGACATTTACATAAACTTGCTATCAGATCCAAACAAATTAATAAACAAAATCACATTAATGAAATTAAATATAAGAATAATAACACAGTAAAAAGAACAACTAATTTAGGAGGTATATTAGAAGCCTTTAGAAATCATTATCGGTCAATCAATTACATGCAATCACCACTAGATTCAGATGATGTAATAGATACATTTCTACAAGAAAATATCAAGACTAAACTATCAAAACAGCAAAATAGTACCCTAAATAAACAAATAACTTTAGCAGAAGTGAAAGAACAAGGTAAAAATCTGAAGGATAATAAACCCCCAGGGTTAGATGGGATAATCCCAGAAATATATAAAATTCTTCCAGAGCACACAATAAAGTTATTATTAAACACATTCTCCATGGGTAAACAAGACTTAATTTTCCCTCCCACGTGGAAGTACTCAATAATTTCCACCATTTTGAAACAAGGTAAGGACCCCCAACTATGTGCATCATATAGCCCCATATCATTGTTAAATATTGATTATAAAATTTTCATGTCTATCCAGGCCAAAAGACTCTTCTTCTTCTTCTTTTGGCTTTTCCTGGTTAGGGGTCACCACAGCGGATCACCTGTCTGCTCATGATTGGCAGTGGAGTTTTACAGTGTTGAGTTGCCAGCCTGCTGCCCAACTTTCCACAGAAGGCACACCCACGCACACACTCACACCTAGGGCCAATTTAGAGTGTCCAATCCACCTACAGCATGTCTTTGGGATGTGGGAGGAAACCGTAGCACCTGGAAGAAACCCACGCAACCACAGGGAGGACATGTGGACTCTGCACAGAAGGCACCCCAGCCGAGAATCGAACCGGAGAACCTCTTGCTGTGAGGCAGCAACGCTAACCACTGCACCACCGTGGCCACCCATATTACCCATTCTAATACACTTTGATCAAACTAGCTTTATCTTACATAGAAAAGTACACGACAATATTATTAAGCTACTATCTCTAATAGACATTGCAAACAAAACCAAGAAACAATTAACTATTATTAGTCTGGTTATTGATAAAGCATTCGATTCCCTTAGTTGATCATACTTACAAAAAATCTTTAAAGAATTTAACTTTACTTCAGATTTCACTAAACGGATATTAAATATTTATAGTGATTCTAAAGCATTTGTTACGATTGGCTCATGTCTATCATCTCCAGTAAAAATTCATAAGGGAACTAGACAAGATTGCTCTCTATCCCCATTATTTTTCACTTCAGTGGAACCATTTGCTTCATTTATTAGAAATAACTCAAATATCAAAGGATTTCAAGTTAATGAGGGATACTGTCCAAAAGTTCAACCTTTCGCTGACGATATTCTACTAACATCCAGTGACATAGAAGGCTCTTTACAACATATCATGAATGCCATAACTCTATTTGGAAAAATCTCAGGGCTCAATTTTAATCAAAATAAAACCAAAACACTTTTTAATCAATAAGAAAATAAATAGCAATTTGCAAAAATACAATACATTCAACTGGTAAAAAGATGATAGATTATCTAGGAATAAGTATTAAAAATAAATGGAATGAGACTATTAAATTTAACTTCACTAAACTGGTAGCTATAATCAGTGACTTGACTAAAAAGTGGAACAAAATGTTTTTCACCATGGAAGACAGACTTACAGTAATAAAAATGATTATTTTGCCAAATATTTTATTTTACATACAATCATTGATTTTACCTCCTCCTAAGAAATTCTTTAAACAAATAGATTCCCTATTACTAACTTTTCTACAGTTCCCAAAGGAACCAAGAATAGCCTATAAATGGCATGTTAGAGCCTGGGACAGTAATGGGATTGACTTTCCCAACATAGAATTATATTCCAAATCTGTTATTATTAACATAATACTACACTGGATTTCATCCATATACGCCTCTAGCTGGAAACAACTACATGAAATACATATAACTTCCTCTGAGAACTCAGAAGCCCAGTTTAAGGAAATCTTTGGAATTAAAATATTTTGGATACTTCGTGAATATTGTTTATATAATAAGAAATTTAGCCACTTCTCACATGGTATAAACCAAATATTTTATATTTTCAAAAATATAATCGACAACAATTATAGTCTAAAGAACACCTTTTTCATTACATTTCCCATAGCTTATACACCAGATTGCCTAGATACCTTCAATATCAATAAGATGCAGAATCTTAAAGAGAATAATCTAAAGTTTTGGCACCAGTATATAGACAATAAGAGCATCCAACCAATGAACTTTCTCTTAGCCAGATATAATGTCTGTCAAGATAATTGGCTCTGTAATTAATCATTAAGACAGTTTGTTGAAAATAAAGTGTGAGTGTCAATAAATCTGGAAACCGATATGCCAAGATTGATAGAACTATTCATATGGTATAGTTCGATGAACATTGAACATAAATTAAGCATATCACCTGTATATAAAATCCTACAAGAAGACTTGATTACTTTTGACCAAGCTTTTTGGAATTACTCCATAAAGATTACTGGTGAACCTTTATCTAGCAATAATAAGAAACAGTTATTAAATTCAATAAAAACACTTCATCATCTTTATATTGGAGACTATATACCTGGAGATTTATTCAAAGAAGCTTTTACACTCCACACAGAATTGACCTTATAACCAAGAGTAATGAAAGCAAATGCTGGAGGTGTGGTGATTTTCTTGAAGCGAACTGGGTTCATATGTTCATCGAAATGTAGAACTCTCACACAATACTGGAGTGATTTTAGACATTTTGCAAAAGCCCTGTGGTCTGATTAACTGTCAAATTACTAGCTCTTTGATATTATTCAATGTCCCTACCCCAAGTGTAATTCCTAGACATCAGTTACTTGTTCTTTGGTTAATTCTAGCTATTGCTCGAAAAATAATTACATTGAGCTGGAAAAATAAGCAAGATCTTATGTTTACTGAGTTTATTTCAATAGCAAAATTTGTATGTAAAAAAGAAATGCAAACTATTTATCAGAGATCATCAAATGTAATACACAAAAGACTAGCTTGCCAAAAATTGGAGAGATTGTTAGATAAAATATTGATTACCTTTCTTGGATAAAACAAATGTTCATTATGGATGTTTGTATATAGTGTAAATAGTTATTATGTTTTATATTGTTTATTTTTAATACTTTATGTCCGTGTTTACTAACAAAATTTAATAAAAATGTTTTTTGAAAAAAAGATAGGGAGAGCACGCTGCTTATATTCACCACAAGGAGAAATGTCAGTTACTTGCATAAATCTGTCTGGTTGATGAAACATTTCTCATGAACGCAAAACTCTTTAAAGAATTATAGATTCCATGGACATTGGATAGTGGAAGGATAAACCAAAACATTTCCATTCATTTGTTGAATTTCATTCTGTACAACACAAACTGCGCATCATGTGTTTCATGATGCAATAGTTGAACTGGCAGCTGACATGGAATTCACAGTCTGTCTGAAGTTCATCTTATGTGATTCTGAAAAAGGTGCATGTGATGCATTGCAACACCACATTCCAAATTTAAACTTTAAAGTTGGTAGTTCCAAATCAGCCATAGTGTCTGCTGTATATTGAAAAAAGTTACTATTGTGACATCAGATTCTCCAACCTTGTTAAACAATTGCCATCATTTAGTATTTATTCCATCAAATGAAGTGGAAGAAATGTGTGAAATGATTAAAAGTGAAATGCCATCAGTGCCATTTGACTTTGAACATATTTTGAAAGCATGTACATATACAGCAGACCCAAATGGCAAAAAGCAAATGTTGCTAAAGTTAACCTTCACTACCTTTGTTCCCAATCACTTTTTGGAACCTTTAATACATGTGTACTCACAAATCTCCTGGAATAGTAAGTGCACTTTGGACCAAAGATCACAAGTATTGCTTTCTTTGCAGCGATTCATACAAACAGAATAACAGAGATGATTAAACATGCAAAATGCAGTTGCATGTACCTCCATTTCCAAAAAAAGAAAAGCACAACATTAAGAGAAACACTAAGAAATGTTAGCTCTATGAAACACTCCCCAGGATTCACTAATCTTTAGTGCAGGACTTAGTCCTGCACAGAAGCACCCATGTAGGAGCAGGACGGCAGCGAGTCATGCATAATAATGAAGACACGCTGCCCGAGGTCCTAGGCTTACATAGACCGTATACGAGTGCAGGGGGTGTGTCTGAGAGCAGAGCTTCAAGAATAAACATGCCCCTGCAATGTAGAACAGTAGAAAGTGGAAATAAATGAGCGAGACCACACATAGGTGCCCTCATATCCCCACCAATAGTCCCCCATGTGTACAACAGCAACAGGACATAAAAATCAAAAGAAGAAACCCCCTATTTTTTTTTTTTAAATCCGAGTACAACTAACTGTAGGTGCATGGGTGTGCCCATTTCTTAGCTATGGTTAAAGCAGCTTAAAAGGCTGAAGAGGATAAAAAGGAAGATATATGCAACTGAAGCAGCACAGCAATAGTGTAGTGGGCAGAGCATTTGCCTAACGAACAGGCATTCCCGGTTCAAGTCCCACTGTAGCACAGTCTATGTTACATGGCAAAGCATGGTATAACTAATATTTTTATTGTAAAACCCACTAAATAACATATATTTATGAACGGGAGTACTGCAGGAAATGCACATGTGAAGAGTCAGTGTCATAATGAATAAGGCAGGTGTAAGCACAGATAAGCAGTAGTAAGCATATGTAAGCACTAGTAAGCATGTTTAAGTGTGTTTGCATGGGGGTAAGCACTGCCTACACAGATTAAGCAATGTAGAAGTTAACTGAGTGTAAGAAACTATAACCTGAAATAAGCAGTGCTTCCCACCATGCAAACCCACTTACAATTGCTATAAAGTGCCTTAATCACTCTGTATCCAATGGCCTTGTTCTGCCCAGCAACAAAGTAAATAGCCATGCTGGTCTCAAACCCAGGACCCTATACATGATAGTCCCAGTAGCTATCCACCAAGGCATCACAGAAGAACAGATGAATGCGGTAGTAGTAAACATGTCCTCACCATAGTATAACCAAACTGAACCTGTGAAAGGCATCAGTATATAGTCATATGTGCCATAACCCACTACATAACATAAATATGTGAACTTGAGTACAGCAGTAAGCCCAGAAGTGAGGTGTACTTGTAATAGAGTGTTGAAATCCTCAATAAAACACAAGGACCCCACAGAGTGTACATACATATCAATCAGGGATACTAGGCATAAATATAAGGTATAATGAATAATAACACAATTCCAAAAAGGCATTATATTGAATGTCTACTGTAGGCAACACCAAGCATTGCAAAGGCCAGCTTAGGAGGTGTGAGCAATGTGTACACCAGCTAACTATTTGTGCACAGTGGTATACTCCTTCAAACAATGCCAATCTTAGGTAAGCAGGTTTGCCCATAGCTTAGCCTTTTTAAAACCGGCCAATCATGGAAAAGTGTGAGAAATCAGCCTTAATTAACCCCAAGAGGCAGGAATACAGCTCATAACTGGTTGTAGCTTCCCCTTGCAGGCACTATGGCAGTAAGGGGAAAAGGAGTGCACTTCCAGGTGCAGTGCTGGTGCATCCAGAAGTCCAAGGTCATGTCTAGACTCCTAGTTAAAGACCATGCACAGAGACTGCTGCAGGGCCAGTACCAGGGCTCCCAATATAAGGCGGAGGCCTGGGACCATCTCACCCATGACCTCACCAGTGCCAATGGCATACCCCAAACTGGTGAGCAGGTCAGGCACCACTATGCCGACCTGATGTGGCGGAAGGGGGACCTCTTGGTGGAGGGGCTCCAAGAGGCTAGAGCATCAGGGGATGTCCCAGCCGTGTGTAAGTATCAATCCACTACCAGTTTAATAATTGCCAGCTCAGGTATATCATGGATAGGTATGGCTAAATATTCCTCTTATGTCCCCCACAGCTGCAATGGAGCGGGCCGCGAATCAGGAGGCCCACATCTGCTGCCTGGCATGGTTGCGATGCGAGGAAGGTCAGCAATACTCATGCTTTTACTGTCATAGGAAATAAAAATAAAAGTAGTAGTAAAGTAATTGCTAGTATAAAACCTGTATTGTTCAAGGCAAGTACTGCATACACTAGAGAATATGGCAGGAAGAGTCTCATATTGTTAGTATGGCAATAAAAGTGTAATACCCTGACAAAACAGGTCTAACTGCTGGACTGTATGTGTATGTTCTGGTATCATATGGTAATGTAGATTTGCAATCATGTAATAGTACTGTAGTATTAAGCACTGTTACCCACACCATGCACCATAATGTGAATGTGTAGGAATGCCTGTATATGACAGGTGTAATCCACAGAGGCCATTTAGTTAGGGTTGCCACCTTTCGTCGTGGCTAAAACCAGAGTAAAGCCACACCCCTCATGTCACCAGTAACCCCGCCCATCCCACCCCTCTCCTGCTGGTGTTCTGCCCATTTTGTGACATCACAATGACATCGGCAGTCGGAGAACACCCTCTTTTTCCATTTCTGCTGCCTGCTTTCGTCTGATTTACTATGCTTTTCTGTGAAAAAAAAAAAAAAGCATAGTAAATCAGCCGATTTACAAACTCCAATAGTTTGAAACAGAATACCGGAGTTTGTACAATGTTTTCCGGACTATCGGAGAATCAGTTGTGGCCTGTAAAAAACATGAAAAATCTTGAATGTTCTGGAATTTTTAGGACCAAAAATATTTCATAAATTTCCTTTACTATTTGTAAAAGCAATTGCTTTGTATCTGAAACATCTAAATGGTATATGAAACTACATCAACAAAATTGTACAAGAATGAGCTTTTATTTTGACAAAAAAAGACCCTGTCAAGTACCGACCCGTCTTTTGCAGTGGTTATGGGTATGGTTTATCTTGCAAAATGTTATGTTTCCATAAAAAAATCCTATTTCTGGAATTTGAAAAAGTGGTAAACCTGCTCAGGAAGGGACAGTTTCAGTAGTCATCTCTGGTATTTAGATCAAGACAGGATAAAATCCACAGCAAGACCATGTCTGTGTAAGTTACAAGTAACAGGTGATGCAAGCAATATGCATACAGAGCAGTGACAGAAATTTTTTTAAAAAAGCTAACTTCCGGTGACAAGTTAAAACCCGCTGTGCAATAAGTAAGAGTAATTACACTCAGCAGATCTGGTTAGGCTATAGTTTTTTTTTTTTTAGTTAAAGTAAGGTTAGTGCTTCTTACTGTTAGCGCACTAGACAAAAATTTCACATTGATAGGGCACTGAAGGATCATTTAGTCCACACTCAGACTGGGTCGATAAAATAAAATTAAACTACCATCTGCATTATGAGTGTCTACATGCCACATGAGAAACAGCAGCATTTTACTCACTCTGATAATGGTAAATGAAGGACGTAACCAGTGCAGCACCGTAATAGATGAATATTGTTAGATACTGTCTACTGCCATAAAAAGGGACTGCTTTTACCTCAACTGTAACTAAGCAATAGTCAAGATCAAACAGTCAAAACACGTTTTGATGATGTCAGATGTAGTTTGCAGCAGAATTTGTTTAATAGTGATGCAGTAATGGGTTTGATAAGTAAAACACACTGATAGCATTTTAAAGTAGATGTATGTTGTTTTAGCTTGAGACATAGATGGAATAAGAAAATGTAAATTAACATGCATTTTCTGCAGTAAAGAAGTCTAGAACTGTAATTATTTACTAAGTGTAAATCATCATCTTTTCTCCAAAACTCACCACTTCTAGGAGGGATTAAGATTGATACATCCACAATTTGACTCAATATTATGAACTTCCCTAAAAATCAGGGATTACCAAGAGGTACGCTAGCGCTAACTACAAAAAAACGCAACTCTGGGCACAGGACACAAAAATGTAAAAATATAAAAAGCGCAGCACAGTTATTTGCCAAAAACCAAAATGCAACAAAAAAAATACTAAAAGCAGAAAAACGACCCATAATACAAAATGAAACGATGCGCCAGCATGAAGTGGGAGGAAACAAACAAAGACAAGCACCAACAATCAACGTATACATCTGCCGTGAAAGCTATTAAATCTGTATTAGTTATACATAAAAGTGTACTCAGTAATGAAACTTCTCAAAGTTTTCGACCCAAGTCTTGTAAATTACATGTCCAACTAGCCAGCTTCGCTGCCACTCCTTACTGCTTATATGTGTATTCCCTCCAATCAATGTCGAAGTGTACGAGGGCACACACTTAGTTGAGAGGGCATGGCAAACCGCTTATGTGTACCTCATTACGAGGAATGTTCCTCATTTCGTGCCTTAAAAAGTTTATGTTCTTTACAGGTCTATGTAGAAAGGGTCTGTCATACGTTTTCTGTTAGAAATCTTTTTACAGTGACTTGTGGCAGTTGAGTAAAACCCGTACTTCCGTGTCCAGTTTTGAATTAAATTGGTAACCGGACAATTTGTCAGAAAACCGGACAGTCCAGTCAAAAACCGGACAGCTGGCAACCCTACATTTAGTGCAACTGAGAGTCACATAGACAGTAAAGAGGGGAAATGCAGACAACACAACTTGAATAGCAAATGCAATTGAGATGTGAACTGTTTTATTAGCACACACAGCCACAGTTTGAATCCTGCCAGTGGTAGTGGTCTGCATATGGAATTATACTCCACAACTGTACAGATATGTCCAGACTGTCTATTAAAGTGGCCCATATCTAATGCCTAACAACCTGTTCCCCAGAGAAATCAGTGGGATGATCCCAGACATATAGGCAGCAAACAGGAAATACAACTGATTGACACACATCTATGACAACAAACCTGGCACACTAGCAACTCCCCAATACCTTATGTGACTAAGAAGCCACGTATGTCCCATTTACAACCCAACCTGTTAAGCTGTGGTCAGAGTGTGTACAGTAACAGAGTGAGATGTATGTGCATGATACTAATGTGTAATCTAGAACCTTGTGTGGCAACAGTCAGGTAGTGCTAACAAACATAGCTCCCACAGGTACGTTGGATATGAACACTGTGCTGTGAAATACAGACCAATATAACCTGTACTGGTACCATCCACCCTTGTATTGTATCGGATCATGAGTGTTGCAGTTTCTCTGAATAATAAAGTATCACTGGTCATTGTCGCCCACACTGTGCTACATAATATAACTGTGTAGGAAAGCAAGTCTATGTGTGTGTCAGGTCCCTAAAGGTGGAAGAGGGCAATATTCTAGATATATCCAGGCATACCAGCATGTGGTCAACACATGGCCAGAGTCTGTGCAAAAAGAGCTGGATAGCATAGTGCAAAACATCAACCCAGAATCCAGCCGTATGTGTACAAACAGTTAGTCAGTGTTAACAAACATTCCCTCCACAGGTATACCAGGTAAGAGGTGTATACTGCAGGTAAAACTGGTTCATGTGTAATGATGTTGACAGCCATAACAGTGTCCAATATAGGTCTATAGGGTAGTGCAGTAAGACTTGTAAGGTACAGATAACAGCACTGACTAGGAAAGTAATTTGGAGTACAGTAATATACTACTTGTTAAATGACATCTTTCTCTCCCCCCACCTTATCTCCAACAATAATCAACATACCCACCCCAACTGGTGTGTACTGACTCTGATAATGGCCAATCATTTGATAAATATTCTAATGGTTCCCATGCATGTGCCATATTGAATTATTCCAACATTGTTGGCATGGTGCCATCAACGTACCTGCATGCTGTTTTTATTACCACTGTGGTCCCATATATGCATGGGTTCTGTTTACTATGCAACTGTTCTGTATCTGGTGTCTGGGTTAATGGGAATATCTATGCATGCTGTTATACCTAACCCTGGAATGTGTTGACTATTACTAACCCATATATAATGTTGAAATCTAAACACTATAGCACACTTGGGAAGGCCGGTCCCAGCGGACCCACCTGTCCCACCTCAGCTGGCTGAGGCACTGGGCACCAGCATGTCTGGGGACCAACCCCGCACCTCCCTGTCAAGTGGTCCTGCACCACCTTTGGGTGGAACCACCTCAGGGGATGGGGCTCGCCTCCCCCCTGGGAGTGGACCCAGACAGGCACCTGTCACATGTCACAAGGTCAGGGATATGGTGCGTAGAGCGATCAACGCCCAGGTCGGTGATCTTCTATGCCAGCTTGAGGGCCACGAATCTCGATTAGAGAGTCAGACTGGCTCTGCAGTTCAGTCCCTAGCACAGCCACCTTTGGGGCTGTGAAGGTGCAGTGGTGAATGCC